>NW_024100156.1:0-220312 GCF_016545835.1 Crotalus tigris
CAGCTAGCACAAGCATTAAAAGATGCAAATATTGCAATATCAAGTATAAGCACCAATTCATTGCAAGAAACAAACCAACTAATGTACAGCACAGCTGCAGTTATAACAGAATACCTGGGGTGCAAAATCAACAAAGACGAAAAACAAACAAACAGTGCACCAGAAAAATGGAAGGTTAGACTAGAAAATAAGATCAGCAAGTTAAGATCACATGCAAGCAAGCTAGAACAGATGAAAGAAAAGAAGCTGAAGAACAAGAAGACCAAAGAATACCTAATCAAGAATTACCACTTAGAAACAAGGAAGATCAAGGAAGCACTGGAAAAATAAAGCAACAAATAACAGCTATAGCCAGGAAAATCAGTAGATATTAAGCTCGAATTCAAATTATAGGCAGAACCATCCAATTTCAATCCAATCAGAAACGTTTCTACCAATACATCAATGGAGAAAATGCAAGGAATCAGTCAGTACCTGACAAGGAAGAAACAGTGCAGTTCTGGACGCAGATATGGGATAACCCAAAGAAATACAACAAGGATGCGGCTTGGTTAAAAGAGGGGATGCAAATAAAACAGAAGTTGAAATGAAAGAACTAGTAATAACAACAAAAATGGTAGAAAAAAGAGCAAAGAAAATCAAAAATTGGTCAGCACCAGGTGAAGATGAACTGCATGGGTTTGGTTGAAACATCTAACTGTTATACACCCACTCATTGCCAAACAGTTCAACAATATACTACAAGGATGAGAAATTGAAAAGTGGCTAACAACTGGGAAAACCTACCTAATAATGAAAAATCCAGCAAAAGGGGCAACACCAGGTAACTACAGGCCAATTACCTGCTTACCAACAACTTTCAAATTACTAACTGGTGTGGTAGCTGATGCAGTACAACAGCATCTAGTTGAAAACAATCTCTTTCCACCTGAGCAGAAAGGAAACCGACCCAATAGCAGAGGAACAAAAGATCAACTCCTAATAGACAAAATGATCTTGGAAAACTGCAAGAGAAGGAAGACCAACCTGAATGTGGCATGGATTGACTACAAAAAGGCATTTGACTCTCTGCCACATGATTGGATAATAAAGTGCCTAGAAATAACAGGAGTCAGTAGAAACATCAGAAAATTTGTGCAAAGAGCGATGGCACAATGGAAGACACAGTTGCAGATCAATGGTGAGAGGCTGGGAGAGGTTAATATCAAGAGAGGAATATTTCAAGGAGATTCATTATCACCATTACTATTTGTTAGTGCACTGTTTCCTCTGTCAACAATACTGAATAACTCAGGACATGGCTATCAAACATCAAAAACATCTGCCAGACTATCCCACCTCCTTTACATGGATGATCTGAAGCTGTATGGGAAAACATCATCTGAAATAGAATCGCTGCTCAACACTGTCCGTATATATAGTCAAGATATTGTAATGGAGTTTGGCTTGGACAAATGTGCCACACTTACTATCAAACAAGAAAAAGTAGTGAAAACTGAAGGAATCAA
Organism: Crotalus tigris; assembly: GCF_016545835.1. NCBI lineage: Eukaryota > Metazoa > Chordata > Lepidosauria > Squamata > Viperidae > Crotalus > Crotalus tigris. The sequence goes on from NW_024100156.1 coordinate 1,509, forward strand.
GATGCCCCACAAAAATAACATTAAGAGTCTGGATGAGGAAGATTACTACAAATACTTAGGTATCCTTCAAGCTGACAACATCAAGCACACTGAAGTCAAGAAAAAGATTAGAGGTGAATACATCAAGAGAGTGAAGAAGATCTTAAAGTCCAAACTCAATGGAGGAAATACCATAAAGGCAATCAACACCTGGGCAATCCCAGTCATTAGGTACACAGCTGGAATAGTGGACTGGACTCAAGCAGAACTAAAAGCAATGGCTAGGCAGACCAGAAAAATAATGACAATGAATCACGCCCTTCATCCACGCAGTGACATTGATAGACTTTATCTACCAAGGCAAATATGTGGGCGTGGAATGCTACAAGTACATCAGATGGTTGAAGAAGAAAAAATGGCTTTGGAAGAATATCTGAAGAACAATGATGAAGATGCACTGAAATTAGTATATCAGGAAGGCTTACTGACTACTGGAGAGATCAAACTGGCCTACAAGAAAGACCAAATGAAGAACAGAATAGAGGCATGGGAAGACAAAGCACTACATGGCCAATAAATGAAAAAAATAGCTGGGAAAGCAGATAATAATAAAACCTGGCAATGGCTAAGAGCAGGAAAATTGAAGAAAGAGACCGAGGGACTAATTCTGGCTGCACAAGACCAAGCCTTAAGGACAATGCATACAAAGTCAAAATTGAGAAGACAGCAACAGACAGTAAGTGCCGCTTATGCAAAGAAGCTGAAGAAACAGTGGACCACTTGGTAAGCTGTTGCAAGAAGATTGCACAGACTGATTACAAGCAGCGGCATGACAAAGTAGCAACAATGGTGCATTGGAAGATCTGCAAAAAATATCATTTGCCTGTAAGCAAAAACTGGTGGGATCATAAAATCGAGAAAGTCATAGAAAATGATAAAATTAAACTGCTCTGGGACTTCAGAATTCAAACAGACAAGCACCTGCAACATAACACCCAGACTTAACAATTGTCGATAAGAAAGACAAAAAAGTCTGGATAGTGGACGTGGCAGTGCCTGGAGACAGCAGAATAGACAAGAAAGAACTGGAGAAGATAACAAAATACAAAGATCTACAAATAGAAATAGAAAGACTGTGGCAAAAGCAAGCAAGGGTAGTACCAATAGTAATAGGCTCCTTGGGTGCAATCCCCAAACAACTGGAGCACCACTTGAACACCATTGGCATTGACAAATTCGCTATTAGTCAATTGCAAAAGGCGGCCTTACTAGGAACTGCTTCCATCCTGCTACGATATCTGTAATACCATCAAACATCCACATCTGCCTATCCCAGGTCCTGGGTAAGGACTCGATAGGTAGACAAAATGCCAAATCCAGTCTGAACATCTGTCTGACTGTGCGATGATCCATAATATAATAATAATAATAATAATAATAATAATAATAATAATAACCCCCTGTGAGGCACTACTTGAGAACGTGTTTGTGGGGCTTGTGTACTCCTGGAGGAAGATGAGATCTATGCGCGAGGTTCAGCCATAACTGGACAGGTCTCATCAGAGGTAGTCAGACAAAGAGTGTCTCTCCCATAAAAAATATGTTGAGACGTAAATTTCAGAATGCCATACCGGCTCGGATGTCACCCGGGTTAACAAGGTCCGCGCTAGATATTGGAGTTCCTGGATATCTGGTGAAAAATGGGTTACAGGACTCAGGACTGTTGGCTGAGCAACCAGGGCCATCAGCTGCAGAACTACTGGAAGAAAAGGTGTTTACCCGTCGCAGATACACAGTGATGGAAAACAAAGAAATAATGATCTGTTACTACAGATCAAGTCCAACAAGAAGAGGATATCTAAAACGAATGCACCAGTTCTGGAAAGAACAACATCCAGAATCAGAAATAACAGAACAGAGACTAGCATATCAACGCCGATTTATAACACGAAATAAAATATTCACAGAAACAGAATTGGACGAACTGCAAAGGTTTACCCAGGGCAAAGAAATCAAAGCCTTACCAGAAGTAATTCAGAATGTAGAGGCAAACCAGGGGAAGTTGGAAGTGAAGGAATCTAGCAGAGATATACAACTGTTCTCATTTGGAAACCAGGCCCCTCTACCTCAGGAAGAACAAACCCTCTAACTAAAGAAATAAAAGAATTGAAACAAAGAATAACTGAGCATCTAGAACAGCACAAAAACAACAGAATAAGGCTGCCTGCATTGAAGCTTGTTTCAAAGAAATAGCTAGCATAAGCATTAAAAGATGCAAATACTGCAATATCAACCATAAGCACCAATTCACTGCAAGAAACAAACCAACTAATGTACAGCACAGTTGCAGTTATAACTGAATACCTGGTATGCAAAATCAACAAAGAAAAAAACAAACAATGCACCACCGCCATTATTATTATTATTATTATTATTATTATTATTATTATTAATCATTACACAGTCAGCTAGATGTTCAGACTGGATTTGGCATTTTTGCCTACCTATTGAGTCCTTACCAAGGACCTGGGATAGGCAGATGTGGATGTTTGATGGCGTTACAAATATCGTCGCAGGATGGAAGCAGTTCCTAATAAGGCAGCCTTTTGCAATTGACTAATGGCGAATTTGTCAATGCCAATGGTGTTCAAGTGGTGCTCCAGTTGTTTTGGGATTGCACCCAAGATGCCTATTACTATTGGTACTACCCTTGCTTGCCTTTGCCACAGTCTTTCTATTTCTCTTTGTAGGTCTTTGTATTTTGTTATCTTCTCCAGTTCTTTGTCGTCTATTCTGCTGTCTCCAGGCACGTCCACTATCCAGACTTTTTTGTTAAGTCCAGGGTGTTATGTTGCAGGTGCTTGTCTGTTTGAATTCTGAAGTCCCAGAGCAGTTTAATTTAAACATTTTCATCATCATCATCATCATCATCCTCATTATTATTATTATTATTATTATTATTATTATTATTATTATTATTATTAGCAAAATACGATAAAATAGTTAGGTTGAACTCTACATATGTGGATCTGGTCACTTGTGCCTGACAATGATATAGTCATTAAGCATGACATCATATGGCCATGCTATTTCAGCAATCCCAGTTATCATAAGTAATCATCAGTAAACAAGGTCACATGGGTCATTAAGCAAGGATGTATGAGTTCTGAGTTCCTGTTGGCTTTCCCATTGCTTCCACTTGTGAAAAGCTGAGAAGGAATATCACAAATTACGATCACAGGACTGAGATATTGTAATTGCAAGTTGGGCATTAAACTCCAAGATTGCAATTATGTGACTGCAGGGATCACACAGCCCCCCTTGTTCAATGCCACTGTACCTGAACAATAACTGAACAAATTATTGTAACCTGAATACTACACCTGATCTATCTGATGGGACTGACTGGCAGCTTATATCTGAAAAGATAGGGTGCTTTTGCTCATTCCCATGATCATAATGCGTATGGGAAATTCCTTGAAATTCAATTTCAAGCTATTCTGGTAAAACCATGTCTGCTTTTCATGCAAAGTTAGATTGTAGAAGATGACCAGAATGAGCCTGTGGGAGGGGTCAAAGACATCATCTCCTACATAGCTTTTCTAGATGAAATCCATGTGTCAACTGACTCTGACAGGGTTGGGATATGGATGATATATATTGCGCTAGTTCTCGTTCCTTTGCAGCCAATTCCATTGATATTAATCACGGATAAGAAATCTCATCTGTGGATCCTACATTGTGGGGTTCCCAAGGATGTAGTAATTTCTTTGCCTCTGGGTGAGATGGAAAAGAGGATTTAGTGATGGACACATGTAAAAACTTAACTTTGGTAAAGTTTTTAAAGTTTCTAATATTAATTGAAATATGTATTACTTTGTTTTACTATTGATGTTGTTTAATTGTTGGTTGGGAGCTGCCCAGACTTCGATTTAAGATGGATGGCTATATAAATCTTTTAAATGAATAAACAATGCTGCTGGGTGAACTAATATATAGGCATGGAGTAGATATCAGTATGCAGATTATACCAGATTGTAAATCTCTGCTCCTGAAGAAATAAGCAATGTTGTTTATATGTGTGTGTGTGTGTGTGAGAGAGAGAGAGAGAGAGAGAGAGAGAGAGAGAGAGAGAGAGAGAGAGAGAGAGAGAGAGAGAGAGAGAGAGAGAGAGAGAGAGAGAACAACATGGCTTCAGCTCAATCCTGGCATGACTGATTGGTCTTGGGTCTTCTATATCTGGAGATTTATCATCTTTATTTCTGGATGGGGTGGCATTACACCAGACAGACCTGGAATAAACATCTGTGGTCTTCTGAACTCATGGCTCTTGCTCAATGAGGTGGCAGTAAAGGGTAATAGGGCCTTTGTGCAACTTTGGATCACCAAGAGATCCTAAGCTTAATCACTCATACATTGGTCACTCCCATATGAACTACTTTAGTACACTCTACATGGAGCTGCCCTTAAAGCATCCAGAAGGTTCAGCTCATGCCGGTTTAGTGCTGGCAATTATATGGGCACCTACATCAATTTATATTAAACTTTTTCTCCATAAGCTACATTGGTTATCAATTGCCTCCAGGTTAATTCAAGATGTTGATAATGACTTATAAAGGTCTACACAGTATGGGACTGGGTTATTTTAGGAACTGCCTTTTCCCAATAACATTACCAATCTCATCAGGTCTGGTAGGAAAGACATGTTGTGAGTGCCATCCATGAAACAATGTCATATGAGGGAACCAGAAGGAGAAGTTTTTTTTTCTGCTATGGTTTTTGCCCTTTGGCACATAATTCCCCCAAAGATCAGAGTGGCCCTGACCTTGCTGGCTTTCTAGAAGGGCCTGAAGTGATTTGGCTTTACCATCTAGCTGGGGAATTTGGTAACATGGGAATCAAGCTTCCAAAGTGATTGTAAATTGTGCTTTCTCCCACAGATTTTTAAAAATGATTTTGTTGTATTTTTGGTTGTATTATTTTGTGATTTTAACTTTTTACACTACTCAGAGTCATCTGTGTGAGATTGGTGGCTATATAAATATACCAAATAAATAAATAAATAAATTTTGGAAGTGACTCAGGCAGACCTCTCCCTAATTCCCTGAATAACAAGAAGCAAGAGGAGGTTCAGATTTGCAATATTCTGTTTATCATAGCCAACCTCAATTGCACGAATCTCTATTAAACACAAAGAAACATTTGACTATTCCATCACTACAACATAATGTTTTAACATGAGGAATCTTCTTAAACCCTTTTTCAAGAATTAAAGTTAAACAACCCATAAAATGCTTAAGTACTGTCAATTGATCCAGATTCCTTGCTATTTTGAAAGTGTTCAGTATGTATCTGAATATTTTATTCTGCTTTGTTTTATCTTCAGAGCACATTAGTCCTTCACTTCCTACATGTTTGCGTGTAAACATATTATGCCCTTTATATGTTTATAAATAATTTATGTCTCTCTGTGGGACTAATATTCATTATATCCGTTACAAATATCTCTCTGTATTTCATTTCACAGAATCCAAACAAATATGACATTAGAAATTATCCACACTTGTTTAAGTTTATGGCATTTAAACCAATAAATATGGTGATTCCACAGTCCCATAAAGTGGATATAAGCAGAGAGCCTGCCTGTGATATTTAAGTTCCTAGATAGTTGCTTTATTTTTAGGACAGGCATATGCTAATGTTAAGCTCTGAGTTAGCTGAGCTTTGTTATTCATTTCATATGTACCAAAACGGCTCTTGTACATGTCCGATGACACAACATTACACGACTGTCAGTCTAATGACTATGACATTATTTAGAAACATTTATCTCTCTACTATTTGAACAGAATCCTTTTTGTCTACAGCTACTGTTACACAGCACTGTGTTGCTTTAAACAGGACAACTGTTCCTGTGGGTTAGATAAGGATTTATGCCCTTAAAACCAGTGATTTCTGATTCACTCTACAAAAAATCTGGCACCTGTACATTACAGCAACAAACTAGTCTGAAACCTAAGCAAAACCAGCCATGACTAAGATTAACTGTGGTTTATATGCTCTCAGTAAGATAGCTAAGGTTTTGCCAGGTGCAAATTAAATCCCCAACAAGGGCAAGAGGTTAAAAGTGCATTCAGGCTATAATTATCTATGTTTCTGCAGCTGGACAACAGGAATTTGTGGACTGAATCATAGACAAGAAAAAAGGCACAAATCTATCTAAAATAATGTTTTCTGAACTTGGCAACTTTCAAGATGTGTGGTTTTCAACTCCCAGAATTCCTCACACCTCTTAAAATTGCCATGTTTAAAAAACAGGGATTTACAGTAATCAGTACAATATTCTCAATCACAGATCAGAGATAACAATAACCAGAGGATGCCCATGAGTGGTGGTGTTAGCTTTGAAAACTGAAATACATTGCTTATTTATAAGCTTACTCTGAACCTCATATTCACCTACAGCAGATAAATATAGAAGCTCACCTCAATGTAAAATAATATGTAAGGGTGTTACTTTGTTACTTTAAATATGGCTTGATCTTTTTGTTAAGGTTTGAAGAGAAAGTTACAAAAATGTTTCCTTTTGCAATGCTGTATATGAAAAATTCAAACTAAGTTATGTCAGAATGTTTTTGTTTTGTTTTCTAGTACATTTTTCATATAATGATTAAGAAAAAGGGGATGTTTTATTTGCTTATAGATAACATAAGTATCACATTTGAAATAGAAAGACAAAAGGCTGAATTCTGTTGATTTTAGGATAGAAAGAATCTTCCTAGGGAGCAGAGAAGTATAACATTTTTCATTAAATTTCATGCTCCACTATTTTTTATCATGCCTCTATAAGTTCTGCAATTTTAATTGTTTGTATACACAATTTAAATGCATATTTCTTTCCATAATAAAAGCTTGAGTTTATATTGGTTGTTGAACTTCATGAACACTCTTAATCAAAGTAGTTTGTTTTCTTGCCGTTTCTATACGTTCAAACACCATAGTGTTTGCTCAATAAGGTCTCTGCAAGTATTTCTTTTGCTCTTAATTTTGGAGAGGGAAACTTAGTACAATAGAAGTAGAGAATGAAATGGGAGGAATCTGACAGTGGTACAGATCTAAAATATTAGAGCATTAGAACAACATGATGGGATGCAGAATGTACAATGTGACATCATTGACAACAGTTATCTTTATAGTAAACCTATTTTGAGATGGAGTTTGAATCTCAGGAAGAAAGCTGCTTTGATACCTAAATGTTTGTGGGTAGAGATTGCTTCTTTAACTTATGTAAAGCAATTTACAATGCATTGCAACAATCAGCTAACATTACTAAATTGTTTGTTCACAATAATCCAGTCATTCCCATGCATAAATACGTAGCTTTGGATTATTTTTCTCAGTAAAAAAAGTATAATGTTTTTGACTCGAATAGAATAGAATAGAATAGAATAGAATAGAATAGAAGCTGGAAGGGACCTTGGAGATCTTCTAGTTCAGCCCCCTGCTCAAGCAGGAGAACCTATATCATCCCAGAAAGGTTAATGTCCAGTCTCTTCTTGAAAATCTCCAGTGATGGAGCTCCCACGATGTCTGTGGGTAAGCTGTTCCACTAGTTGATTCTCTTCACTATCAGAAGGACAATGGACTGTTCTTAATTCCAGGTTGCTTCTCTCTTTGATCAGTTTCCAACCATTGTTGGAACTGTTGTGTCCTGAGCCTGCAAAAGCAATGGTCCCGAGCTATTGCAAGCTGCCCGGGACTAGACTGAGTGGTGCCAGCCTGCGCGCATGCGCAAGGCGCGGAAGCGCACCAGTTTGTTACCATTTTGCCCGGGGATTCTATTAAAGGAGGCAGAGAGGCCTGCGAGCCTCTGAGTTGTGTTGGAGAGAGCTGAAGAGAATAAAAGCTGTTAGAACCATCAGAATGTGTGCTCTTCTTTCGTCGTTGACTCGAGGACTCAACACTGGTGACGAGGATGGGATTGCTTACAAGATAAAGAAAGAAGACTTGTAAGGCTTACCCAAGAGTCCTGGAGAGAGGAAGACGGCGTTAAACTCAGCATCTGGCCTGCCAGTACAGCGTCGCTGGAGGTAAGCTGGCTGATAGACCCCTTCCTAGAATAAGAAGCAAGGATGGCGAAGATAGGGAGATTGTCTGAATTTGACGTTACTCACCCAGAAAGATGGGAGTCTTATGTCGCTAGAGTAGAAAATTACTTTAGAGTGAATCAAGTTAGAGAAGATGGCTTGAAGGCCGCTGAGAGGTTAAGGGCTGTTTTGCTTCGCTTCAGAAAAACAGGCCTAAAACTTAAAAAAGACAAATGCAAGATAAGAGTTTCTTCTACAGATTTCCTGGGATTCAGAATAGATGCCAGGGGTATTCACCCTGCTGAGTCTAAATTAAAACCATACAGCAGGCTCCTAAAGTCTAAGTCTAAAGCTGAGTTACAAGCATTCCTAGGCCTCTTGAATTTTTACAATGCTTTCCTACCTAACAAGGCTAATGTAGCAGAACCACTTCATAGGCTTTTAGACAAGCAGGCAGTGTGGCAGTGGTCCCAACTACATGAAAAAAGTTTCAATGAGGTCAAGGCCTTACTTACATCAAATGATGTGCTTACACATTTTAATGAAACCCTTCCTGTCTGCATTGCTTATGATACTTCCCCTTATGGGGTGGGGGCTGTACTTAGCCACTTAAGAACTGATGGAACTCAGGTTCCTGTTACTCTAGAACTTTGTCCTCTGCTGAGCGAAACTACGCTCAGATAGATAGAGAAGCCTTGGCCATTGTCGCTGGAATTAAAAAATTCCATGATTTTCTATATGGCAAACATTTCACGGTCTATACTGACCATAAGCCTCTGTTGGGGTTATTTACCACCAACAAACAAACTCCCCATATTTCCTAGAATGCTGAGATGGTCTATCTTTTTGTCAGCCTATGATTTTTCATTGATTCACAAACCTGGCAAGGAAATGGGCCACGCTGATGGCCTAAGTAGATTACTTCTGCAAATGATAAAGGCTGACCCTGCCCCTACCATCAATATTCTCTCCATTCAGGCATTGCCTGAGTCTCCCCTAAATGCCAGGGATGTGGCTGCTGAATCAGCCACAGATCTCACGCTTACTCGTGTGCTGTCATGGGTTTTGTTTGGATGGCCTGAGAGTTGTCCAGGCACTGAGTTCCAGAGCTTCTGGCTCAAGAAGCATGAGTTATCCACTTTTCAGGGTTGCCTGTTGTGGGGCAGCAGAGTAGTTATTCCTACCTCATTGAGACCTAGAGTCTTAGCTTCCCTCCATGAGGGTCATCCTGGCATTGTCAGGATGAAAGTGCTTGCGCGCAGCCATTTATGGTGGCCGGGATTAGACAGAGAAATAGAGGTCCAAGTGCATGGATGCCATTTGTGCCAGCGTTCACGCACTGAAATGCTCAGGCTCCTGTGCATAGATGGGAGGAGACACAGACACATTAGTCTAGGGTGCATGTGGATTACGCTGGGCCCTTTCAGGGACAATTCTTCTTGGTCCTTGTTGACAGCCATTCAAAGTGGCTTGAGGTTGTTCCTGTCTCTTCCACTACTGCTGCCAAGACCATTCAAGTACTGAGAGGGATTTTTGCTGCACATGGCCTTCCAGATGTTCTGGTTTCTGACAATGGTCCTCAATTCACTTCTTCCGAGTTTCAGGCTTTCTTGCAGGCACCATCATTCGTCATGCAACTTCGGCACCATTCTACCCTTCCACCAACGGTATGGCTGAACGGATGGTTCGCATCACCAAGGATGCTCTCAAGAAACTGACCTACGGGGACTGGCACCACAGGTTGGCAGATTTTCTTCTTGCTTATCGCACCACGCCTTCTACTTCCACTGGGAAGAGCCTGGCAGAACTTCGCTGATCACCAAACTTGACAGGCTGCATCTGGACAGGGTGGCTCCTCGGGTCGTCCAACCAAGGGCACCAAGGTGTCTGCAAATGGGTGCCCCGGTATGGACCCGGAACTATGGGCCCGGTCACCTGTGGGTTCCGGCGGTAGTACGCAAGGTCACTGGTCCATTGTCATACGAGGTTTCCCTGGACGACGATCGTGTCATTTGGCAGCATATCGATCAGCTGCATACGAGACTGGACTCTCCCTCTGCAACTCCTGGGTTTTCTCCGGGGGGAGGGGGACCACTGTGGGCAAAGGGAAAGGTGTTGGCAGCAATCAGGGCCAAACAGAGAGACAGAGGAAGGCCTTTCCCAAGGTTCTGCAAGTGTCCTTAAAAGGAATTCAGGGGAACAAGGAACAATACAGGCACCAGTACTTACTCCAGCCAGGGAGTCACCCAGGGGGCATACTCATTATTCACAACCCCAATACAGCACTCCAAGCTGGGAGAATAACCGGGAGCATCCAAACAACCCAAATAACACAAGAGAACTGGCATACAAACAAATAAGCTGGCCCAATGCTGCTACTGCTTCCAAAAGGAAGTCTGCACAGAGGGAGGTAGTCAGAGAGGCAAATCCTGATTCTGGTACCTCCGGCATAGAATGGGGGGCAACCGAGTACTGGGGCACTGTAGAAACCCCAGACAACCCAGTTACGGGGCTTGGGAGTGAAGGGATGAGTTCCCTTGATAGGTCCATTGTGGACTTGGAGAGTACCACAGAAACGCCAAATACTGGCGGGAACATAGTGGGGCCCGAGAGCCTACAGTTAGGCAGATCAACCAGGTACAGTAGGGAGCAAAGTCCTGGTCTGACGAGCCCGGTGGGCAAGCAAGCAGACCAGGCAACAGAACCCAGGTCACGGGGACCACCAGGGCTTAAAAGAGGGGGCAACTTCACTACAATTTCTGCACAAGATGATCAAGGGAGTTCTCAAAATCTGAGGAGGTCACAGAGGGTTAAAGGATCTCCCAAATACCTGGAAGATTTTGTGACATTGCTGTCAAAGCAAGGGAGGTGAAGAGGGTGCCTGCTGTTGGGGAACTTGGAAGTGCGAGTCTCGGGCACTTAATTCCAAAACAATAGCATGGTATCATGCTATAGTGTGGCTAGTAAGTAGCTGCAACAGATGTGTGGTTCCATAGGGATAGCACACCACGCTCGTGTTGAGGATGCGTATATCTATCAATATAGTTTAATTAAGTTTCATCCGGGGGGAAGGGGTGTTGTGTCCTGAGGCTTGGGACGTTGCAATGGTCCCGGGCTGTTGCAAGCTGCTCGGGACCAGACTGAGTGGCGCCAGCCTGTGTGCATGCGCAAGGCGTGGAAGCACACCAGTTTGTTACCTTTTTGCCCAGGGATTCTATTAAAGGAGGCAGAGAGGCCTGCGAGCCTCTGAGTTGTGTCGGAGAGAGCTGAAGAGAATAAAAGCTGTTAGAACCATCAGAATGTGTGCTCTTCTTTCGCCGTTGACTCGAGGACTCAACAGGAACCATTGTTTCTTGTCCTTCCCTCTGGTGCTTTGGTGAACAACCTGGCCCCCTCTGCCTTGTGGCAGCCCCTCAGATACTGGAACACTGCTATAATGTCTTCCCTATTTCTTCTTTTGTTTAGACTAGCCCAGGGGTAGGCAACCCAAAACACTCAAATAGCCACTTGGACACGTTTCCCACCGAAAACAAAACACTGGGAGCCGCAAAACCCTTTTGATATCTAAAATGAAGAAAACACTGCATATATCCTTTTTTACCTTGTGTGTGTGTGTGTGTGTGTGTGTGTGTGTGTTTGTGTGTGTGTGTGTGTGTATAAAATAAAGATAAACAAAGGATATATGCAGCGTTATCTTCATTTTAGATGTCAACAGGGTCTCTGTCACGTTGCTCTCTCTTTCTTTCCTCTTTCTTTCCTTTCTCTTTCCTTTATTTTTCTCTTTCTCTGTCTCTTTCTTTCCTCTTTCCTCTCTTTCTCTTCTTTCTTTCCTCTTTCCTCTTTCTTTCCCTTTCTCTCTTTTCTCAATCTTTTTTCTTTCCTTTTTTCTCTTTCCTATCCCTTTCTCTCTTTCCTCTTTCTCTCTCCTCTCTTTCTCTCTCTCCTTCCCCTTTCTCTCTCTTTCCTCTCTCTCTTCTCTTTCTCTTTTCTCTTTCTCTTTCCTCTAACTTTCTCTTTCCTCTCTTTCTCTTCTTTCTCTTTCCTCTCTTTTCCCTCTCTTTCTCTTTCCTTTCTCTTATTTCTCTTTCTCTCTTTCTTCTAAATTTCTCTCTTTCCTCTCTTTCCCTTTTTTCAATCTTTTTTCTTTCCTCTTTCTCTCTTTCCTCTCCCCCTCTCTTTCTTTCTCTCTTTCCTCCCCCTATTCTCTCTCCCTCTTTCCTCTTTTTCTCTTTCCTCTCCCCCCTCTCTTTCTCTCTTCCCTCTCTTCTCTCTTTCCTCTCTTTCTCTCTCTCTCTTTCTCTTTCCTCTCTTTCTCTCTCTCTTTCCTCTTTCTCTTTCCTCTATTTTTTTCTCTCTTTCTCTGTCTCTTTCTTTCCTCTTTCCTCTCTTTCTCTTCTTTCTTTCCTCTCTTTCTCTTCTTTCTCTCTTTTCTCAATCTTTTTTCTTTTCTCTTTTTTCTCTTTCCTCTCCCCCTCTTTCTTTCTTCTTTCTCTCTCTTTCCTCTCCCTCTTTCTCTTTCTCTCTTTCCTTTCTCTCTCTACTCTCTTTCTCTCTCTCTCTTTCCCCTTTCTCTCTCTTTCCTCTCTTCTCTTTCTCTTTTCTCTTTCTCCCTCCTCTCTTTCTCTTCTTTCTCTTTCCTCTCTTTTTCCTCTCTTTCTCTTTCCTCTTGCTCTTTCCTTTCTCTTATTTCTCTTTCTCTTTCTCTCTTTCTTCTAAATTTCTCTCTCTTTCCTCTCTTTCCCTTTTCTCAATCTTTTTTCTCTTTCCTCTTTTCTCTTTCCTCTCCCCCTCTCTTCCTTTCTCTCTTTCTTCCCCCTCTTTCCTCTTTTTCTCTTTCCTCTCCCCCTCTCTCTTTCTCTCTTTCCTCTTCTCTCTTTCTCTTTCCTCTCTCTCTTTCTCTCTCCTCTTTCTCTTTCCTCTCTTTCTCTCTTTCTCTTTCCTCTTTCTCTCTTTCCTCTAATTTTCTCTTTCTCTCTCTCTTTCTTTCCTCTTTCCTCTCTTTTTCTCTTTCCTCTCTTTCTCTTCTTTCTTTCCTCTTTCCTCGCTCTTTCTCTTCTCTTTCTCTCTTTTCTCAATCTTTTTTCTTTCCTCTTTTTTCTCTTTCTCTCCTCCTTTCTCTTTCTTCTTTCTCTTTCCTCTCCCTTTCTCTCTCTCCCTCTTTCCTCTTTCTCTCTTTCCTCTTTCTCTCTACTCTCTCTTTCTCTCTTTCCCATTTCTCTCTCCTTCCTCTCTCTTCTCTCTTTTTTCTTTCTCTTTCCTCTCTTTCTCTTTCCTCTAACTTTCTCTCTCTTTTTCCTCTCTTTCTCTTCTCTTTCGCTTTCCTCTCTTTTTCCTCTCTTTCTCTTTCCTCTTTCTCTTTCCTTTCTTTTATTTCTTTCTCTCTTTTAACTTTCTCTCTCTTTTCTTTCCCTTTTCTCAATCTTTTTTCTCTTTCCTTTTTTCTCTTTCCTCTCCCCCTCTCTTTCTTTCTCTCTTTCCTCCCCATCTTTCTTCATCTTTCCTCTTTTTCTCTTTCCTCTACCCCTCTCTCTTTCTCTCTTTCCTCTTCTCTCTTTCTCTTTCCTCTCTCTCTCTTTCTCTCTCCTCTTTCTCTTTTCTCTCTTTCTCTCTCTCTCTTTCCTCTTTCTCTTCCCTCTCCTTCTCTTTCCTCTAACTTTCTCTCTCTCTTTCCTCTTTTTTTCTTCTCTTTCTCTTTCCTCTCTTTTTCCTCTCTTTCTCTTTCCTGTTTCTCTTTCCTTTCTCTTATTTCTCTTTCTCTCTTCTAACTTTCTCTTTCTTTCTTTCCCTTTTCTCAATCTTTTCTCTTTCCTTTTTTCTCTTTCCTCTCCCCCTCTCTTTCGTTCTCTCTTTCCTCCCCATCTTTCTCTCTCTCCCTCTTTCCTCTTTTTCTCTTTCCTCTCCCCCTCTCTCTTTCTCTCTTTCTCTTCTTTCTTTCTCTTTCCTCTCTCTCTCTTTCTCTCTCCTCTTTCTCTTTCTCTTTTTTCTTTCCTTATGCCTTCTTTTTTTTTTCTTCCCTCTAACTTTCTCTCCCTTTCTCTCTCTTTTCTACTCTTCTCTTTCCTCTCTCTTTCTCTCTCTTTCCTCTCCCTTTTCTCTTCTCTTACTTTCCTCTTTCTCTCTTTCCTTCTTTCTCCCTCTCCCCTCCAGGTTGTGAAGAGAGAGAAAGCAAAAGGCAGAACGACACCCAAACAGATGGTTTGGAGGAGCAGGATGGGCGGCAGAAGTCCCAGCCACCCCAACCACCCCAGCGCCCATCCTCAGTAAATGGACGGGGAGGGAGCAGGACAGGAGGGCAGAAGCTACCAGCCGCCCCCCCACCCACTGTGTTCCAGATAAATGGAGGGGGAGGGCGAGCAGGACAGTAGGCAGCAGCTACCTAGGCCACCGCCCCCCCACCGCATCCTCAGCTAAACAGACGGGGAGGGGAGCAGGACAGGAGGCAGCAGTTCCCAGCTGCTGCCCCCCCCGCCGCATCCTCAGCTAAATGGACGGGGAGGGGATCAGGACAGGAGGCAGCAGCTTCCAGCTGCCCCCCTGCCGCATCCTCAGCTAAACGGACGGGAAGGGGAGCAGGACGGGAGGCAGCAGCTCCCAGCCGCCTCCCTGCCGCATCCTCAGCTAAACGGATGGGGAGGGGAGCAGGATGGGAGGCAGCAGCTCCCAACTGCCCCGCTGCTGCATCCTCAGCTAAATGGATGGGGAGGGGAGCAGGACAGGAGGCAGCAGCTCCCAGCTGCCCCCCCCCACTGCGTCCTCAGCCAAACGGGTGGGATGGGGAGCAGGACGGGAGGCAATGGCTCCGGTGGCGACCACTGCAGCATGGTCAGGGTCCCCGCCACCCCCAGTCCAGCCCATGCAACATCCTCAGCCACTTCGCCATTGCAAGAGGAGGGCACCAAAACCGGGTGCAGCATGGGTGGCCGCGCTGGCAATGGGGAGTGCCGCCGTGGGGATGAGGGGGGTCCCGATCGCTGCCAGCCCTGCTGGCCTCACAGCCCAAGGTCTCCTCCTGCAGCACCGAGAGTGGCAGTGGCGGCAGCTGCCCGAAAGCGGCCGAGGAAGGCGTCACCAATGGGGCTGGGTGGTGGAGAGCCCTGTGGCAGCCAGGCGAGCTTCATGCCTGACTGCCACCCCGCCCGGCCTGGGGAGACATGTGGCTGGCTCGGCTTCCTGGGGAGCGCTGCCCCTGCCGGCCACCAGCCCAGCCATGACTGCCGCCTGGCCCGGCCTGGGGAGACATGTGGCCGGCTTGGCTTCCCAGGGTGCAATGCCCTCACTGGCTGCCGCACCAGCCATGACTGCTGCCCGGCCCAGGGCAACATGTGGCTGGCTCGGCTGCCCAGGGAGTGGCCCGGGGATGGCCCAGGAAGCGATGCCCCAGCTGAGACTGTCGCCTGGAACAAGTAAGCTGGGAAGGCGCCACCTGCCCTGCGGCCACTTCGCAGCAGTGCTCCCTGGATTCAGAGCCCCCTCCCTCCCCCCGCCATTGACCCTCTGTCTCCGGCTCTGCTGCTGCTTGGCCAACGGTCACGCTGGCTGGGCATCGGAGGGGCTGCTCTCCCTTGGGGCCGCACTTTGTGGAAGGGCTGGCTTGCTCCCAGAGGGGATCTTGGGGCTTCCCCGCAAGGCTCCCCAGCCACTTGCGCCTCAGATAGGGCCAGCCCGGGAAAGGGACTTCCTGGCCGCCCTTCTCCCAGGGGGTGGGGCACCCAGGTGCAGGGGCAATCAGGAGCCCTGCGAGGGGGCAAGTCCACATGAGAGGGAAAGAGAGAGAGAGAGAGAGAGAGAGAGAGAGAAAGTGCCTCTCTCTTTCCTTGTCTCTGTCTGAAAATGGTGGGGGGAGGCTCCAGAGCCACAGGGGATGGCTCAAAGAGCCGTATGCGGCTCCGGAGCTGTGCGTTGCTGACCCGTGGACTAGCCAAACCCAAGTCCAGTAGCTGTTCTTCATATGTTTTAGTCTCCAGGCCTTTGATCATTTTAGTTGCTCTTTTCTGAATTTTTTCCAAACTCTCAATATCTTTTTTATGATATGGTGACCAAAATTGGCTGCAGTATTCCAGGTGTGGTCTTACTAGGTTTTATAAAGTGATAATAATACTTTGCGTGATCTTGATTCTATGTCTCTGTTTATACAAACCAGGATTATATTAGCTTTTTTTATTGCTGCTGCACATTGCTAGCTCGTAGTCAAGTGATTGTCCACTAGGACTTCAAGGTCCCTCTCACAGTTACTGTTTTTAAGCCAGGTCTCTCACAATCTGTATATGTACCTTTGGTTTTTCCTGCCTAAACGTAAGACTTTGCTTTTCTCCACATTGAAACTCATTTTGTTGGATAGGGCCCATTGTTCAAATTTGTAAAGATCTTTTTGGATCCTGAGTTTGTCTTCTGGGATGTTGGCTACTCCTGTCAGTTTGGTACCATTTGCAAATCTGATGAGTTCTCCTTCAATTCCCTCATTTAAGTCATTAATGAAGATATTAAAGAGTACTGGGCCTAAGACGGAATCTTGTGATACTCCACTGCTTACTTCTCTCCATGTGGATGTAGTACCATTGAGGACTACTCGTTGAGTATGGTTGGTGTTGTGTCCTGTGCCTGCAAAAGCAGGCTCGGGACATTGCAATGGTCCCGGGCATTCCAAAAGCTGCCCAGGACCAGACAGAGCGGTGCCAGCCTTGTGCGCATGTGCAAGGTGTGAAAATGCTAAGTTCCTATTGGTTGATACTGTCCGGGCTTCTGGTCATATAAAAAGGCCTGCGTGCCTTTGTGTTTTTGCTTGGTTGTTGTAGAAGGAGAATAAAGAGTAGTTAACAGTTGCCAGATGTCTTCATCATTCGCATGCGAACAAAGGATTTAACACTGGCCACAAAGGTGGGATTCTTTGCAAGCTGAAACAAAAGATTTAAGGACTCACCCAGGAAGTCCGATGAAGGGAAAAACAGCGTCTGAATCAATGTCTCAGCCTGCCAGTACAGATTCGCTGGAGGGTGAGCTCGGCTAAAGGACCCTTTTCCAAACAACGACTTGCAGAGGAAGCGATTGGTGAAGTTTGTAAAGTTTACAATGTCGAAGATTGGCCGGTTGTCTGATTTCGATGTCTCCCACCCAGAGAGATGGAATTCCTATGTAGCACGGGTGGAGAACTACTTCAGAGTAAATCAGATAAGAGAAGACAGCCTGAAAGCAGCAACTCTTTTGTGTGCCTGTGGACAAGAAGCTTTTGACATGGCAGAAAATCTGGTGGCCCCTGCACCTCTAGAGTCAGTAACATATACTGACTTGAAAAACATGTTGAAGGAGCACTTCCAGCCAAAGTTATCCGTCATTGCTTGGAGGCATGCGTTCGAGTAGAGAGACCAGAGGCTGGGTGAATCTGCTGCGGACTTTATTGCTGCCTTAAGGCAAGCAGCCAGGCCTTGTGAGTTCAAGGATCTGGAAGAGAGGCTGCAAGATTGTTTCGTATGCAGTTTGAGAAGCAGAGACTTACAACAAAAGGTTTTTGCAAAAGAAGATGTCTCCTTCCAAGATGCGCTATGAGAGGTGGCAGCTGAGGAAGCAGCAGGCGGGGCTGTGAAGGCCTTACAGCTCACCAGGAACCCTCCAGACATAGCTACCATCCATCAAGAGGACACTCGAGAAGGATCAGAAGCGGATCCTGAAGAGGAGGTGGACAGACTTCACCAGCCAGCTGAAAGGAGGCAGAAGGGACGTCTGGACAAGGCCCCAGCATCTCTTCAATGCTTCGGGTGCGGAGGATACCACAAGCGAGCTGACTGCAGTTTCCGCTCCACTATTTGCAGGGAGTGTACCAGGCAAGGCCATATCACATCTGTCTGTTTGGGTTGCCAGAAGGTCCAACCTCGTGAAGAATTGCGTCTGAAAAATACCAGGGTCCCCAGCCAATATAGGGTGGGTTTTTGCACATTGTGCAGGAGTATTCTGAGAACAGGGACACACAAGCCCCTTAAGAAGAAACTTTCCATTAACATAAGGTTGCAAGGGGTTCCCTTATCAATGGAGTTGGACACTGGATCCGCTCTCTCAATTATTTCAATTAACACATTCAAAAGGATATGCAGCAGCAGTGGCCTTCGAGTTAAACTCAGGCCATCGAATCTAATACTCACTGATTTTCAGAATTCTGTGGTATGTGTTAAGGGGGAGGCCACCCTTAGAGTACAGCATAAGGATTTTGAAGGTCCCCTAGATGTGGTGGTAGTTGGGGGTGAATGTACGAGTCTTATTCTGGACCATATAGCTCTATGGACCATATAGCTCTATGAACCATATAGCTTTATGTAATCCTAACTAGAGAGCAGGTATCAGTGTGTTGGAGTGTCTGGCAGTTATTGGGTTAAATGCTACGTATGTTGATGGGTCAGTGGGAGGAGTCTCAAAGGTCATTGGGAGATTTCCTAGACACAAGCCACATGGGAATCTCTTTGTCTGTAAGAAGCATGGGCCATGGAAGGTCACACAATGAGCCTGAGTCGTTATAAAGATGGTATGAAGAGCAATATTTTCTTACCTAAAGGGATGATCTAAAAGATGGACAAAGATGTATTTTCCAGGAGTATCAACCACAGCGTGAATGCAAATAATCTTTCTCATTAAAATATATTTTTGTTTATTATAAGATCTTTTCTTTTGAGTTAACTATCTGACTGGATTTAAAAGAAGGCGCTTTAGATTTGAGTCAGAACAAGTCTTATTGGACTCAATTGGTTCGAGGCTCTGGGAATCCAGGTAACTGGGCTGCACCATTTGCAAACGTTGAGCCTTTCAGAAATCTGCAAGGAGTTTGCAGATGTGTTTAGTTCAGAGCTAGGATCCTACAAGGGCCCCCCCATTGCGCTACGGTTAGACCGGTGGTTCTCAACCTGTGGGTCGGGACCCCATTTGGGGTCGAACGACCATTTCACAGCGGTCGCCAAACAATGCAGTCCGCAATTTTTCCCTCTTTTCCTTAGCTGTGCTACTCCCTTTTATTCTATTGGCTTTTGAAAGCCAATAGAATAGACTCTCTTGAATAGAGTCTAATTCTATTGGCTTTCAAAAGTCAATAGGAATTGTCCAGGCTGTCTCTGCCCTGCTGAGCCTGCCAAAAGTCCCATTCTGCAAATGGTGCTGCAAGTTGTCTGCAGCGAAGGCGAGCTATCTGGAAGTTTCCACCCGTCCCTGCTGAGCAACTACTAAAAATATAAGTAAAAGAGGGCCAGGGGTGGGAGGTGGGAGGCCGGCTGGCGTAGAGAGGGTTGCTGGCATGTGTGGGCCCCGGCAGGTGCCTTACTTCCCTTGGGCTGGGCCAGCTGGTGGCCCAGCCGGTGGTCGGCCTGCGCCATCTCTGCCGCTTGCCAGCTACGCCTCAGCCGGCGCAGGGGGTGGCACTACGCATGCATGGCGCTCCTGGGCATGGAAAGTCCTCAACTTACGACCGGTTGGGTAGTCCTCAACTTACGACCGGTTGGGTAGTCCTCAACTTATGACCAGTTGGGGTTGCGGCATTAAAAAGGTTGAGAACCACTGGGTTAGACCCAACTGTCACGCCCATCAGGGTCAAGCCTAGGAGGGTACCTTTTGCCCTCAAAGGTAAAATAGATGCTGAGCTGGACAAATTGCTCCAGCAAGGCATTTTAGAACCTGTGGATTCTAGTCCATGGGAAAACCCCATATTAACGCCTCTAAAGGCTAATGGGGAAATACGTATATGTGCAGATTACAAGTGTACACTGAATAAGGTGTTGCAACACCACGCTTATCCAGTCCCTGTTGTAAGCCACATCCTGGCCTCCCTCAAGGGGGGGAGTGCATTTTTGCGAAACTTGACCTGACACAGGCTTATCAACAGCTACCTGTTGATGAGGCAGCTGCAGACGCCCAGACTATTGTAACTCACAGGGGAGCCTTCAAGGTCAACAGACTACAATTTGGGGTAAATGTAGCCCCTGGAATATTCCAAAGTGTCATGGAGAGCACACTTCAATGTATTCCTGGGGTCTGTCCCTACTTTGATGACGTCCTCATTGCTGGGGAGTCATCTAAAAATTTAGCAGAAAGGTTAAGGGCTGTCTTGCTTCATTTTTGAAAAGCAGGCCTTAAGCTGAAGCAGGATAAATGCAAGATAGGAGTCACTTCCACTGACTTCTTAGGTTTCAGGATTGATGCCCAAGGCATTCACCCTGCTGAAGCTAAACTACAAGCTATTCAAAAGGCCCCAAGCCCCAAGTCCAAGAGTGAGCTGCAAGCCTTAAATTTTTACCATGCATTTCTCCCACATAAGGCTGCAGTGGCAGAGCCGTTACATAGGCTCTTAGACAAGCAGGCTCCATGGCAGTGGACTAAAGTCCATGACAGGAGTTTCAATGAGGTTAAGGCCTTGCTCACTTCAAATGCTGTTTTAGCACATTTCAATGAGCAATTGCCTGTATGCATCGATGCGATGCATCTCCTTATGGGGTGGGAGCTGTACTTAGCCATCTGAAGGCTGATGGGACACAAGTCCCTGTGGCCTATTACTCAAGGACTCTGTCATCTGCAGAGCGGAATTACGCTCAGATTGACAGAGAAGCCTTGGCCATAGTGGCTGGCATAAAGAAATTCCATGATTTCTTATATGGCCGCCACTTCATGGTCTATACAGACCATAAGCCTCTGCTGGGTTTGTTTACCACCAACAAACAGACACCGCATATCATTTCTCCTCGTATGCTGAGATGGTCCATCTTCCTGTCAGCATATGACTACACTTTAGTTCACAAACATGGAAAAGAAATGGGCCATGCAGATGGCCTAAGCAGATTATCTCTAAAACAAGTAGAAGCAGACCCTGCTCCTGCCATCAATATTCTCTCCATTCAGGAGTTGCCTGAATCTCCCCTCAATGCTAGGGATGTGGCTGCAGAAACTGCCACTGATCACATGCTTACACAGGTGCTGACATGTGTGTTGTCAGGATGGCCTGACAAATGCCCAGATACTGCGTTCCAAAGCTTCTGGCACAAGAAGCATGAGTTTTCCACTTTTAAGGGTTGCCTGTTATGGGGTAGCAGGGTAGTTATCCCAGCCTCATTGAGGTCTAGAATCTTGATCTCTCTGCATGAGGGACATCCTGGAATTGTAAGGATGAAAGCGTTTGTGTGCAGCAATCTTTGGTGGCCTGGGCTTGATAAAGCTATCGAGGCTCAGGTGCACGGGTGCCAGCTGTGCCAACAGTCACAGCCTGAAATGCCTCAGGCCCCAGTACATAGGTGGGAGGAAACTCAAACCCCATGGTCTAGGGTACATATAGATTATGCTGGGCCCTTTCAGGGGCAATTCTTTCTGGTTGTTGTTGATAGCCATTCCAAGTGACTAGAGATTGTTCCTGTTTCCTCCACTACTACTGCCAGGACCATCCAGGTGTTGAGAGGAATTTTTGTATCACATGGACTTCCAGGTCCTGGTTTCTGATAATGGCCCTCAATTTACATCTTTTGAGTTCCAGGCTTTCCTTCAGGCCAACCTGATCCGGCATGCAATGTCAGCACCCTTCCACCCATCCTCCAACGGATTGGCAGTGAGAATGATGCGCACCGCCAAAGATGCTCTCAAGAAACTGACTTATGGTAACTGGCATCACAGGTTAGCAGATTTCCTTCTTGCATACCGCACCACACCATGTACATCTACAGGGAAGAGCCCTGCTGAACTCTGCTGGGGTCGCCGCTTCACCACCAAACTCGCAGGCTGCACCTTGACCGGGTGGCTCCACAGGTGTCACAACCGCGGGCACCTAGGAGACTCCAGGTGGGCGATCTGGTTTGTGTGCAGACTCAAGTATTCCACACTCTTTGCATTTTAAGAATGCAGCTGTATATCACTCTTCCCAGTGCATGAGGTACCTGTACGTACGCAAAGTATGTTCCATCTAGGGGGGGAGGGTGTTGTGTCCCGAGCCTACAAAAGCAGGCTCGGGACGTTGCATTGGTCCCAGGCATTCCAAAAGCTGCCGGGACCAGACAGAGCGGTGCTAGCCTTGTGCGCATGCTCAAGACGCGAAAACGCTAAGTTCCTTTTAGTTGACACTGTCCGGGCGTCTGGCCATATAAAAAGGCCTGCGTGCCTTTGTGCTTTTGCTTGGTTGTTGGAGAAGGAGAATAAAGAGTAATTAACAGTTGCCATATGTCTTTATCATTCACATGTGAACGAAGGATCTAACAGTTTGTCAGCCAGCTACAGATCCATCTGGTGGTGATGTTGTCTGTTCCATCTTTTCCTAGCTTACCAAGGAGTAGGTTGTGGTCTACCTTGTCAAATGCCTTATTGAAATCTAGGTATACTATATCCACTACATTTCACTTGTCTACTAGTTTAGTCACTTTATCGAAGAATGAGATGAGATTGGTTTGGCATGATCTGTTTTTAACAAACCCATGCTGGCTACTAGTTATGACTTTGTTTGCTTCTAGATGTTCACAGATCTGTTTTTTGATTATCTTTTCTAGGATCTTCCCAGGTATTGATGTTAAACTGATTGATCTGTAGTTTCCTGGGTCCGTATTTTTCCCTTTCTTGAAGATGGGAACCACATCAGCCCTTTTCCAATCCTCATGTACTTCCCAGGTGTTCCAGGATTTATGAAAGATGTGATGCAATAGTTCTGAGATAACATCTGCCAGCTCCATCAGAACTCTGGGATGTAATCTGTCAGTCCCAGTGATTTATGTTTGTCAAGGTTGGATAACTATTCTCTTACCATTGTCTTGTTTATTTTAATTTTTGTTTCTACTTTGTCTTTTGCAGTGTTTTTTTTTTTTTTTGGTATGTTGAGCTATAGTTTCTTTTTGTGTGAAGACTGATGCAAAGTATGAGTTAAGCAGCTCTGCTTTCTCCCTGTTGCCTGTAATTTCCTTGCCATCTTCTCTCTTTAGTGGTCGTACAGTTTCCTTGAATTTTTTTGTTAATATATTGGAAGAAACTTTTTAAAATTGTTCTTGATTTCTATATAACAAGTTTTTATTGGTTTTCCAGTTTTACACTTAAGTATTTAGAAAGCAATGTGGTGATTGGGTAGTCAATAGTACAATAACAAAATCTTTAGTACATATCTCAGGTTACATCGTCAAAAAATTCCTTCTCTATTTCCCTTAACATTTACTGTATCATATTTAAGCTAGTAAATTTGTAATTATAACAAGCTCAGTTAAAACATTTATCAATATATTTATGGTTATACATATCCATGTCCTGTGTTTAAATTTTACCTAATTTTTAATTACAATATTCCAATTTAACCTTTAATATCCATAGTATTTAAATTTCAGGTAGCCCAAATTTCCTTTATTTCACTACAAAAAAATTATAATATCTAAAATACACCTATTACTTACTTAAACATATTCTTATTTTATTTCATAGACATTTTCTATTTCTCATCCTAGTACTTCACCACTTACTAACGGAGTATCCTTTATTGTCTCAGATCCATCATCTATGTTATCTGGGCTAAACAATAATTCAAAGCTATTTCCTAATAGTTAATTTTCATTTCCCTTATACATCTAAATCCTCAATATTAGGCCAATTAATCCCTTATTTCTTATCATTTTCCAACAATAGTTAAATCTAATAAACATATTTCACTTCATCTCAAAATTTTCCTTTAGCCCATGGGTCAGCAACCCATGGCTCCGGAGCTGCATGCACTCTTTGAGCCATCCCCTGCGGCTCCAGAGCCTCCCCCCGCCATTTTCAGACAGAGACAAGGAAAGAGAGAGTCACTTTCTCTCTCTCTCTTTCCCTCTCATGTGGACTTGCCCCCACACAGGGCTCCTGATTGGCCCTGTGCCTGGGTGCCAAACCCCTGGGAGAAGAGTGGTCAGGAAGTCCCTTTCCTGGGCTGGCCCCATCTGAGGCACACATGGCTGGGGAGTTGTGCGGGGAAGCCCCAAGATCCCCTCTGGGAGCGGCCTGCCCGAGCCTCCACTGAGCGAGCCAGCCCTTCCAGAGTGCCGCCCCGAGGGAGAGCAGCCCCTCCAATGCCCAGCCAGTGTGACCATTGGCCAAGCAGCAGCAGAGCCGGAGACAGAGGGTCAGTGGTGCGGGGAGGGAGGGGGCTCTGAGTCCAGGGAGCACTGCTGCAAAGCAGCCGCAGGACAGGTGGCGCCCTCCAGGCTTACTTGTTCCAGGCGGCAGTCTCAGCTGGGGCATTGCTTCCTGGGCCATCCCCGGGCCGCTCCCTGGGCAGCCGAGCCAGCCACATGTCGCCCTGGGCGGGCGGCAGTCATGGCTGGTACGGCGGCCAGTGAGGACATTGCACCCTGGGAAGCCAAGCTGGCCACATGTCTCCCCAGGCTGGGCCAGGCGGCAGTCATGGCTGGGCCGGCAACCGGCAGGGGCAGCGCTCCCCAGGAAGCTGAGCCAGCCACATGTCTCCCCAGGCCAGGCCAGGGGGTAGTCATGGCTGGGCCAACGGCCAGTGGGGGCAGTACTCCCCAGGAAGCCGAGCCGGCCACATGTCTCCACAAGCCAGGTGGGGTGGCAGTCAGGCATGAAACTCGCCTTAGTGCCACAGGTCTCTCCACCGCCTGGCCCCATTGGTGATGCCTTCCTCAGCCGCTTTCAGGCAACTGCCGCCACTGCCGCTCTCAGTGCTGCAGGAGAGACCTTGAGCTGTGAGGCCAACAGGGCTGGCGGCAATTGGGACCCCCCTCATCCCCACGGCAGCACTACCCATTGCTGGGATGGCCGCCCATGGTGCACCCGGCCTTGGCACCCTCCTCTTGTAATGGCGAAGTGGCTGAGGATGCGGCGGGGGCCGGGCCGGGGCTGGCGGGGACCCTGACCATGCTGCAGTGGTCGCCACCGGAGCCACTGCCTCCTGTCCTGCTCCCCCTCCCCGCCCATTCAGCTGAGGACACGGCAGGGGGGTGGCTGGGAGCTGCTGTCTCCTGTCCTGCTCCCTTCCCCGTCTGTTTAGCTGAGGACACAATGGAGGGGCGATTGGGAGCTGCTGTCTCCTGTCCTGCTCCCCTCCCTGTCCGTTTAGCTGAGGACGCGGCGGGGGTGGTGGTGGCTGGGAGCTGCTGCCTCCCATCCTGCTTCTCCTCCCCGTCTTTTTGGTGCCGTCTGCCTTTTGCTCTCTCTCTCTTCACCTGGAAGGAGAGGGAGAGAGAGAGAAAGAGAGAGAGAGGAAAGAGAGAAAGAGAAAAGGAAGAGAAGAGAAAGGGAAAGGAAAGAGAGAGAAAGAGAGAGGAAATTGAAAGAGAAGAGAAAGAGAGAGGAAAGAGAGAAAGTTAGAGGAAAGAAGGAGGAAAGAGAGAGGAAAGAGGAAAGAGAAAGAGGAGAGAGAAAGAGAGGGGGAGAAGAAAGAGAAAAAGAGGAAAGAAAAAAGATTGAGAAAAGGGAAAGAGAGGAAAGAGAGAAAGTTAGAAGAAAGAGAGAAAGAGAAAGAAAAATAAGAGAAAGGAAAGAGAAAGAGGAAAGAGAAAGAGAGGAAAAAGAGAGGAAAGAGAAAGAAGAGAAAGAGAGGAAAGAGAGAGAAAGTTAGAGGAAAGAGAAAGAGAGGAAAGAGAAAGAGAAAGAGAAAAGAGAGAGAAGAGAGAGGAAAGAGAGAGAAAGGGGAAAGAGAGAAAGCGAGAGTAGAGAGAAAGAGAAAAGAGAGAAAGAGGAAAGAGGGAGAGAGAGAAAGGGAGAGGAAAGAGAAGGAAGAAAGAGAAAGGGGGAGAGGAAAGAGAAAAAAGAGGAAAGAAAAAAGATTGAGAAAAGAGAGAAAGAGAAGAGAAAGAGAGAGGAAAGAGGAAATAGAGAAAGAGAGGAAAGAGAAAGGGAGAGGAAAGAGGAAAGAAAGAGAGACAGAGAAAGAGAGAGAGAAAATTAGAGGAAAGAGAGAAAGAGGAAAGAGAGAAAGAGGAAAGAGAGAAAGAGAGGAGGGAGAGGAAAGAGAAAAAGAGGAAAGAAAAAAGATTGAGAAAAGGGAAAGAGAGGAAAGAGAGAGAAAGTTAGAAGAAAGAAAGAGAAAGAGAAATAAGAGAAAGGAAAGAGAAAGAGGAAAGAGAAAGAGAGGAAAAAGAGAGGAGAAAGAGGAGAGAGAAAGAGAGAGAGAGGAAAGAGAAAGAGAGAAGAGGAAAGAGAGAAAGAGAGAGGGGGAGAGGAAAGAGAAAAAGAGGAGAGGGAGAGAGAGAAAGAGGGGGAAGAAAGAGAGAAAGAAAGAGGGGGAGATGAAAGAGAAAAGAGGAAAGAGAAAAAAGATTGAGAAAAGGGAAAGAGAGAGAAATTTAGAAGAAAGAGAGAAAGAGAAAGAGAAATAAGAGAAAGGAAAGAGCAAGAGGAAAGAGAGAGGAAAAAGAGAGGAAAGAGAAAGAAGAGAAAGAGAGGAGGGAGAAAGAGAAAAGAGAAAGAGAAGAGAGGAAAGAGAGAGAAAGGGGAAAGAGAGAGAGAAAGAGAGTAGAGAGAGAAAGGAAAGAGAGAAAGAGAAAGAGGGAGAGGAAAGAGAGAGAAAGAAGAAAGAAAGAGGGGGAGAGAAAGAGAAAAAAGAGGAAAGAAAAAAGATTGAGAAAAGAAAGAAAGAAGAGAAAGAGAGAGGAAAGAGGAAAGAAAGAAGAGAAAGAGAGGAAAGAGAGGAAAGAGGAAAGAAAGAGACAGAGAAAGAGAGAAAAAATTAGAGGAAAGAGAGAGAGAAAGAGAGGAAAGAGAAAGAGGAGAGAGAAAGAGAGAGAGAGAAGAGAGGAAAGAGAGAAAGAGAGGGGGGAGAGGAAAGAGAAAAAGAGGAAAGAGGGAGAGAGAATAGGGGGAGGAAAGAGAGAAAGAAAGAGGGGGAGAGGAAAGAGAAAAAGAGGAAAGAAAAAAGATTGAGAAAAGGGAAAGAGAGGAAAGAAATTTAGAAGAAAGAGAGAAAGAGAAATAAGAGAAAGGAAAGAGAAAGAGAGGAAAAAGAGAGGAAAGAGAAAGAAGAGAAAGAGAGGAAAGAGAGAAAGTTAGAGGAAAGAGAAAGAGAAAAGAGAAAGAGAAGAGAGAGAGGAAAGAGAGAGAAAGGGGAAAGAGAGAAAGAGAGAGTAGAGAGGAAGAGGAAAGAGAGAAAGAGGAAAGAGGGAGAGAGAAAAAGGGAGAGGAAAGAGACAGACAAAGGAGGAGAGGAAAGAGAAAAAAGAGGAAAGAAAAAAGATTGAGAAAAGAGAGAAAGAGAAGAGAAAGAGAGAAGAAAGAGGAAAGAAAGAAGAGAAAGAGAGGAAAGAGAAAGAGAGAGGAAAGAGGAAAGAAAGAGAGACAGAGAAAGAGAAAGAGAGAGAAAATTAGAGGAAAGAGAGAAAGAGGAAAGAGAGAGAGAGAGGAAAGAGAAAGAGGAGACAGAAAGAGAGAGAGGAAAGAGAAAGAGAAGAGGAAAGAGAGAGGGGGAGAGGAAAGAGAAAAAGATGAAAGAGGGAGAGAAGGAAAGGGGGAGGAAAGAGAGAAAGAAAGAGGGGGGAGGAAAGAGAAAAAGAGGAAAGAAAAAAAGATTGAGAAAAGGGAAAGAGTGGAAAGAGAAATTTAGAAGAAAGAGAGAAAGAGAAATAAGAGAAAGGAAAGAGAAAGAAGAAAGAGAAAGAGAGGAAAGAGAGGGAAGAGAAAGAAGAAAAAGAGAGGAAGGAGAAAGAGAAAAGAGAAAAAGAAAGAGAAGAGAGAGAGAAAAGAGGGAGAAAGGGGAAAGAGAGAGAGAAACAGAAAGTAGAGAGAGAAAGAGGAAAGAGAAAGAGGGGAAGAGGAAAGAGAAAAAAGAGGAAAGAAAAAAGATTGAGAAAAGAGAGAAAGAAGAGAAAGAGAGAGGAAAGAGGAAAGAAAGAGAAACAGAGAAAGAGAGAGAAAATTAGAGGAAAGAGAGAAAGAGGAAGGAAAGTCTATGCAGAGATGAAGAGACCCATCTTTTTTCTCTTTGAACAACACAGGGGCTCTCACAGTAGATTTGGCCCGTTCGATAAACCCCCTCGCTAGGTTTTTGTTCATGTATCACTGCATCTCCTCCATTTCAAGGGGGGACATACATTCTCAGTCGTGGGAGTTTGGCTCCTGGCACCAGTTCGATAGAGCAGTCATTGGGTCTGTGAGGGGGTAGGGCATCACATTCTTTTTCACTAAATGCCTCCGCCAGGTCCCAGTATTCATTGGGGATGACTGGTTCACCTGGAGGTGGTGAGGCAGTGATGTGCACTCGCTCATTGGGTGGCCTAAGATGCCCAGTAATATCTGTTGAATCAATGGGGGGATCAGGCCCTATAGGTAGTCTCACAGTTCTCATTCCTTTCTCCCACCAGATAAACAGCTTCCATTTGTCTAACCAGGCTAGCCTCAGTCATTTTTGGAGCCACCAGGAAGTGAATAAACTCCCAGTGTGCACCTATTTCTAGGGTAAGGGCTCGGTTAATGAGACAAGAGTCCCTCCCATCAGGGAGCCATTGGCTTGCTCAAACCTCACCGGTTTGGAAAGCTGTTTTGCCCGTATGCCCATTTTCATGGCAAACGGCAGACTAATAATGCAGCGGGTGCATCCAGAATCAATTAGCACGTTTAAATCCATTTGTGCCCCAGACCTAGGGATTATAAATTTGGCAGCCAGTGAAAAAGGCGGGATTTGTCGACTCACCATCGGGTCGTTCTCTCCTTCATTGTTGCTATCAAAGGAGGGTAGAGCAGGGGTGGGTCCACCTGGAGTCTCGACATTCTCCTGCGTGGGGGGTATAATCTGGGCAACAGGTTCCTGCGTGAGCCAGTTGGATTTTTCTCTCGTTAGCCGCTGAGCAGGTTTCTTTCTCATTGCTGGTGCTGATCTGCTCTGCAGTCGGGGGTAGGGGACTGGACAGGTGGCCGCTCGATGTCCTTGTCCACACCGAAAACACTTAAAGGAAGGGCATGTAGATGGCCTGGGTCTCTCAGCCATTGCAGTAGTTGAAGGCTTTCATGGGGGTGATTGCTATCCGGGTAGCTCTGGTTGCTGCTCAGGTTCGTGTGGGGGAAACTTCTTATAGAGAGAGAGCTTAACGTCTAGCTTCACTGTTGTCTGGTACCACTCCTGTAGCCAATCAGATACTTCTCGATAGATACAGGCCTGAGAGAGGTGATCATCTAATCCCTCAATGAAGTATTGAATCAGGGATTGTTCAGGCCACCCCTCTATTTGGCCTGCTATCGCACATACTCCAGGGCAGGCCTGCCGGCTTGTTTTATTTTGTGGATCTGTTGTGCTGCTTTGAGGCCTATGGATGGGTCCTCAAATCTTTCTCTCAGTCCTAGGAGGAAAAGGTGGGAATCTCCTAGTTCGGGGGCTTGCTCACTATATAGATTGTTCAGCCATTCAGATGCTTCCCCCTCTAGGTTGGACGCAATGACATCGACCATGGCACCTGGTTCCGGGTAGAGATAGGCACAGCGATTCAAATGAGAACGCATGGTTGAGGAAAAAAATCAGCTTCTCTGGGTCTCCATTGAAGGTTGCTTTGAAAGGTGGTGCAATTACAGGCTGTTGCTGCTGGCCCCATCCTGACTGCAGATTTATGTCCAGGGGTTGCACATTCAGGGGCTGTGGCCAATCTCCCTGCTGTGGTTGGTCTCCCATCAGCTGCTGATCTCCTCATTTCTGCACCACCCCAAGCTGTTGCAAGGCCTCTATTAGTTGTGGCAAGCTCAGTTGCTGCTGATCATCTATCTGTAGGGGTGCCAATCTGCCTATTGCTGCAAAGGCCTCAGTCTGGGATTCCCTCTGTCTTCAGGACTGCAGTCCCTGGTTGGGGAACCCAGGGTCTGATCTACGAGGGAGGGGCTGTAGGCTTCTCTCTGCAGGAATTGATTTCTGCTTTTCACATCTGGGGTTTGAAATCTTTCCAGTGACTCACCCAAAGTTTGAGTAGCAGGCCATTCGTTAGCTCCGTACCAATCTGCTTTTGAAGTCTTTGCTCCCAGCTGGGAGATCTGCCAAAATTCATCTTCCCACAGCATGCTGTCTGTTGCTTCCCACTCTGGATTATCAGTAGCTGCTGGGTCTTCAAGCAAACTCCCTCTTCTCATGATAGATTTTCTTCCCCTGAATCTTTACCAGCTCCTCTCAAGGTTAGAGGCAGTGGACAGAGTTCAGGACCCCAGGTTGTTTGGAAAGGATTTGAGATCTTGGCATGATGTTATGGTTCCGGCTAATGAAACACTTCAAAGAACTTCCAGGCATATTTTCCTAAAAGTCATTTATTGTTACAAAATGTCAGCACAGGCATAATGGAGGTATGCCAAGATCTAAATTCTCTTCCCATGAGCAATTAAATTATCAGCATGTTTCCTCCCCCAAATTAGCTGTTATATATCATGTTATCCAATTAGTATGAAGGTCAAAGTTTTCCTTCCTCTCTCTTTCCGTTTAACCTCTTCTGCTCTGCATTAACTCTACAAATACCAGACAGTTCTGCATATTGTCAAAGCAAGAATATACAATATTTGCAGCGTTGACAATGATCTGATGACTGCAACAAGTCTGATTTACAACAACATTGTAAATCAGACAATGATCTGATTTACAAGCTGAAAATGCTGTTACTTAATGAACCTTGGTGTGTTGGATTTTTCAATGTAGTCAATTCACACATTAGTTTCAGTCCATGTACAGCAATCAAGTGAGAGATGTGTATGTAAAGTATCATCTACTATTCTCACATTGTGTCAGGTTCTTTCAGTTTCCTGAATTGAAAATTACTCTTTTCCCAATACAATTTTTACAGAGTTGTCTCTACTAAAAATTATTGAGATGAAAGGAGTCAGCATACAAGAACTTCAGCAAATGAACTCTTTTCAAATGAAAACCAATACATCTCTCTGGACATTTGGGTGGAGATTTTCTGTTTCCTGTTCTCACACCTATTAACATTAAATTGTAAGGATGCAATTATCTTTATTGATGAGGACATCTGCAGCTGGTTGTTTACCTTATGTTCTGCTGAACCTTTATCATTCTAGGAACTCCCTCTTTATGTCTTGCAACATCATAGAAAAATGGAACATGTTTGATTTTCAGTTTTCCCTCAGCTTGTGTTTTGTAAATTTCTAAGTGGATAACTGCAACAGTTGGAAGGAAGTATTTAGTCATTATTCATGCTATGTAGACCCAGATTTATTTGTCCTTACCTACAAGAAATAAGTGGCAACAGCTTTACTAACTCGAGAGCACCTTGCTTGGAAAAACCTGCTGTGTCTCCGATCTTAATTGTTAGTTTAAAAAACTGACTGTTTAACCTGGACTCTCTTTTTTTAAAACTGATGGGTGTTTCATTTGTACTTTTTCAGTCTTGAGAGTAATTTTTGTAAATGTGCATTGCCTGAACTACTTTGTACACATGGAGAAAAACAGACACTATACATAGTTAAAATAAAACTAAGAATGTTGGATAAATCATCTGCCTTGCGTACTTGTAAAGCAGAAATTTGGAAAAATATTTTCACAAATAGACTCAATCATTTGAAAAACCTACAGAGCTAAAAGCTTGGCACAGGATTAAATCTGGGTCCACATTAATAAACAGACCTGATGGTGAAAAGCTTTTCTACTCAGTAAATATGTTACTAGCTGCTGAGACATATGGCATGTATTCCTAGGATATTGACAATGCCCATTAAAATAAATACAAGGATAAAATTATTTCATAATGCCGTGGAGGCTATAAAGAAATACTGCTGTAGTGTGATCAGATACAATGCTAATATTACGCCAATACATGGCCAGAGATCATATTTGGAAAATGATATAATTGTCTATATTCATCAACAAGAGGTTCAATACTTGAACATTGTACTTTGATTTACATTTACACTAGGAAAATTCATAATAATTTTTTAATTAATCTGAAAGGGCAACTCTAATCTGCCTAAATTAGCTCCACTTTCTCATAAATATTTTTTTTTAAATTAATGAAATGCCTTTATGAAATGGAGGGAAGTAGGACAGAATTCAAGGACAAACCATTGTCAGATCAAAGTAACTTCTGATTAATTATAATAAATCACCCAAGTTTTAGACAGTGCTAAGATTAGAGGTTAGAAAATTGTCTATGGCCAGCAGAGAGATTAAGGAAAAGAAGAGAAGAGCAGAAGTAAAATGTGATTGGAAGCTTTTAAAAGGTTGAAGAAACTATGTGAGCAAGCAGCTGCTGTAATCAAAGTATGATTTATCTTGGCTGATTCTGATGTAATTTGGGAAACATGGGTTGTGTCTAGATGGGCTTTAGGGATAGAGTGAATCCTTTTGCATCTTTAAGAGATTTTGGAAATGTATCTCCATCTCCATCTCTATCTCCCTTCCCAATTGGGAGAAATTTTCCCAGCAAAATCAGGAAATGAATTGAGCCAAACTACATCCAGGAAGACATAGACTGATTTAAGATTGTTTCCAGGAAATATGTTGGACAATTTCTACATAGTTCAACTCAAAAAAATTCAGAGAATGAGTGATCTATTTTTCTCTGTCCCAAATGTATGTGTATGTTGCTGTACATGCATATTAAATACACTCAGCCAGTGTCTCAGTCTGTGGGAATATCTCCATGGCTTTCCATAATTTACTCAATCAAGAGATATAACCTGTTTTAATTTACTTGTCAAGTCACAGAACTGTATATTAGCCTAATTAATTAATTAATATCTTCTCTTGTCAAATTAGAATACTAAAAAAATAAATACACTTTATTGATTAAGGAAAGTCCTTTGATTATGTTGATCATAACAGACTATAGAATGTCTGTCAAGGTAATGATTTAGAACAGTAGTTCTAAAACCTTTTTAATGCCGTGACCCCCAACCGGTCGTAAGTCGAGGACTACTCAACCAGTCGTAAGTCGAGGACTACTCAACTGGTGCAGCACCGTTTGCAGAATGGGACTTTTGGCGGGCTCAGCAGAGCAGAGACAGCCTGGACAATTCCTATTGGCTTTTGAAAGCCAATAGAATTAGACTCTATTCAAGAGAGTCTATTCTATTGGCTTTCAAAAGCCAATAGAATAAAAGGGAGTAGCACAGCTAAGGAAAAGGGGAAAAAATGACGGATTACGTTGTTTGGCAACCTCTGTGAAATGGTTGTTCGACCCCAAATGGGGTCCCGACCCACAGGTTGAGAATCACTGATTTAGAAGCTAACCAGCTAATGTAGCCTGAGATGTATGATGTAATGATGGGAATGACTCAGCAGGATCTACGTCCCTTTAAGATGAAGTAATGTTTGCAAAGGGTCAATACACCATCAGGAAAGGTGGGAGGATTTGTGCACAATGTGTTAAATAGGATAATTTGTATATACTAAGAAAGCAGCAGGAAGTTGTGCATGAACACTCACAAACACTCCCAAGCATGATAACTGTGTACATTTATTACACAGAAGGTTAGGACATGCAAATTTTAAAGTGCTGCAGAGCATGCCAGATCTAGCTGAGGGACTATGAATTAAGCAATGCAACACATATTTAGATTGTGCTATTTGTAAGAAGTCAAAGTCCATAGTGTATTCTGTAGGTAAGAAAAGCACAAGGCAAACAAACAGAGTTTTGCCGTTAGTGCACGCTCCTTTAATTGGTCCTATGGCACCGTCTTTAGGAGAAGCTAGGTACGTACTCATCTTAGTAGAGACTACATCAGATATGGGTTTTGTTATTTATTACAGAGCAAAATAGAAGTTCTACAATAGTTCAGGCAATGGGTAAACGTCGTAGAATGAAGATATGGCCATAAAGTGTGCCAGCTGCAAACAGACAGGGGAACAGAGTTCATTTCTGATAACTTCCAAAAGTAGCTGAGGAACTTAGGCATAAGGCATAGATATACAAACCCATACTCACTGGCAGAAAATGGGGTGGCTGAATGGAGAAATGGCAGTTTGCAAAACATGAAAGACTCACTGCTGGCAGATGCAGGAATGAGTAAAACGTATTGGGGGGGAAGCCATGAAAACATCCAACTATCTAGTAAATAGGGTATGGAGCGTTGCTATCAAAGAAACTCCATATTACCTATTATATGGAAGGAAACCTTCATTGGCTCACCTAAGGACATTTGGCAGTTATGCCTGGATGCATATTCCCAAAAGCACCAAAAGGAAAGAATAGAAAAAGACCAGGAAACTTAGGTTTGTTGGATATGAGCCAGGTTCCAAAGAGTATAGATTCACAGATGGAACAAAGAAGTTTGTGATTACCAGGTCTGCTAGTTGGGACAGGGTGGATGCTAACACCGAGGTGTTCATGCCAACATGTAATGCTATTTCTCAGGAAGGAGAGGCTACACAAAGCCCAATGAAGGAAGAACAGAATAGCAGTTCAGAAATAGGAATAAAAGAGGATAGATCTGAGGTAAAGAGAGAAGTAACAGAAACACAGGAACAGATGATACTGAGGTGGTTTGAATGTAGCAATAAAGGCATACCTCCTGACAGACTCTCAGCAAGTGGAGTTAGAGCGTATAATGTAAGGTATGAACCCCATAATTACCAAGAGATGTTATCATTACCTCAAGTAGAACAGGATAAATGGAAGGCGGCTATGGACAGAGAAATGGAGTCTATGAATATGCACCAGGTGTTTAACCTTATGGGATTACCAGCAAGAACAAAGGCTGTGGAGTGTAAATGGATATATAAAAAGGATTTGCACAGAAAAGGAATGTTCATATGTTGACTAAGCCTTTATATGCAGGCAAGCATTAGGATTGTGTAAAAGCTATTGGATTAACAGCTGTTTAGCTTTAAATGGGAGTAGTGTCAAGGTAATGATTTAGAAGCTAACCAGCTAATGTAGTGTGAGATGTATGATGTAATGATGGAAATAACTCAGCAGGGTCTATGTCCCTTTAAGAGCGTTGTATAAAAGGGAAGGCTCTGTTGCTGTGTTCTCTCTCTTCTGTTTCCTGCTGTAACTGCTGTGTGTTGGAGCCTGCTGTATTAACATGTGTATGTATATTGTTCCTGGTCTATGATATTGTAGATAGTGTAATATAAACCACCATTTAATATAGACCACTGTTTACTGTGATTACTCCTGGTTATCTTAGCGCAATAAGACTGTGCATGCTCTGACAATGTTCTAGAATGGGAATTCTAGAGCATCTCATTGTTTTCACACAAACCTATACAGATCCTGGAAACCAGTCTGAATGAGACATATGACTGGCTTGGATTGGCTCTCTCCTTATTTGGCCTATATGCTGAATTTATACCGAGGGAACCTGAATAGGAAGATGAATGTGATTTTAAAATTGAAGAAACATCCCTTTGTAATATAAAAAAAATAATTTGCCCTATCTTATCAAACACTAAGCTAAAAATGCAAATCATCTGCAAGTTCTAATAGGGAACTTCAAGAAGCATAGTGGAAAAAAGGGACTAAGATTCAAAATAAAGATAATCAAACTAATGATAGTAGAGCAATCAATCTTGCAACTGAGAATGAAGATTCTGAAATCCTAGATAGCTTCTGTCTTTTAGGACCAACCATCAATAAGAATTATGATGTAAACTAGTCCTTAGCAGAGCAGCTATGAAGGCCCTGGAAAAGATGTTTAGATGCCACGATTTATCTATAAAAATCAGAATAATGTAGTATTTCCTGTAACACTATGCAAATAAAATTAGGACTTTGAAAAGACAATATAGAAAGAGTACTGTTGCATTTGAAATTTAGGGTTGGAGAAGGTTCTTGAAAACAAATCAAATCAACACAAAAAATTGTCTTTCTAGGCACAAATAACCAAGCTCAAACTATCTACTTTGGACATATTTTGTGAAAACTAGCTTTCTGCATTACAAAGCTCTCTTTATTTATATTATTTATATTTCAAATTTTAACCAGCCATCTCCCTTTTGGAAAGGGAAAGAGATAATTTGGGTGGACATGATTACAGGAACAATGAGTGCACTATTGGAAGATCTGAAGGACCAGGTTGAGAACATAGATAAAATCTATTTACAAATAGTTGTTGACTTAGAACTGTTTGCTTAGTGACTATCTGAAATTATGACAGACTCCATAAAAGATACTTACCATCCAGATTCAAAGTTCCAATGGCTGGCCCTCCCCAGTTATGTGGCTACATTTTGGGTGCTAGACAACTTGCCAGTTGCAGCATTTTGCAGTGACATGACAATTTATAAGGTTTTTGGTGGAAACTACCCCCATAGTGAACAATGGGTTTGCTTAATGATCCACTGCAAGAAGATTGTAAAATTGGGCATGATCACTTGGTGACCATTTAACAACTATCACAACTTACAACTGTAATTGTAATACACAGTGCTTTTTTGTAAAAAAAAAAAAAAAAAAAAAGATACCGGAACTCGCAGATATCATACAACCCACCTTGCCTACCCTACAAGGTTCCATCCAAAAAAGGTGCCGGAACTCCGTTCTGGGTGGTCTATGAGAAAAAAAGCCCTGTTAATACAACAGTCATAAGTCAAGGACTGGCTCTATGTTGTTGCTAAGAATCTATACCAGTAGTGGCGAACCTTTTAGAAATCGAGTGCCCAAACTGCAACCCAAAACCCACTTATGTATTGCCGGGTCCTGTGTGGGTGTGGCCCACTGGGTGGAGTGGCTACAGTGATCATGGAAGACTGGGTGGGCATGGCCTGGATAGGCATGGCCAGCTTGATGTTGCTCCTGGGGAGGGATGCCTGTGGGGACCAGGCAGGACTGGGGGAGATCCAGGGGGTCTCTGGCAGGTGGGGCAGTGGGCAGGAGGGTGTCTTGCTCAGCTGGTGGCTTGGGGGGAAGGGGGCAGCTACACCTCCTCCCAAACGCCGCCGTCTCACAAAAGCAGGATGAAAACTCTAAAAAGCAACAAGGAAAAAGAGTTAAAACAGAAGAGTGTCTCATGATGGTTTTCTTCCCTGAGAGGGGTGAAGGGGCATGGGGGGAGGCTCCTGAGCCACACAGCTCTTTCGAGGGGGGAGGAGGAGAGTGGGGAGAGGCTGTGCTGGGATCGGGGGCTCCTTGTGCCTTCTGCTGCCCACCTGCACTCTTCTGCTGCAGATACAGTGGCTCCACTTGCCTGGCAGGGCAGGGGCACACTCATGCATGAAGACGCACATGGGGCTGCTGCCTCGCTTTCTGTGCCATGCCAGGGCTGGGCTGGACTGGGCACAGAGCCTCCTCATCGCTTCTTCCCCCACAGACATTGGGAGTGCCCATCTCACCTACCGCTCATTCCAACGCAGCTGCCGCTCTCCGGCACTCTTCAGTCCATCACCAGCCAGCCTGATGCGCCAAGGCAAATGGAGGCTGGAGGGGAGCAAGAGCCATGGCTGCCTGGCTCCTCTGCCTGAGGACGCATGCAGGGAGAGGTGCCACTCGGCTCGGTAAGTCGTGGTCCACCCGCAGAAGGAGGAGGATGGAAGGCTGGCTGGGGACAGGCACAATGCTGTCCACGGGAGGAATTTGACCAGCCACAGCCTGGAGGGGGGGGAAGAGGCTGAGGGAGCCCAAAGGGAGGCAGGCGTGGTGCTCAAGGGTAGCCGTTTTCCCCCCTCCCCTCACACTCCTGCAGAAGGGCTGGTTGGCTTCAGCATCATCTGGGCAGGCCTGGCTGTGCATCTGCCCAGCGGCACTAGTAGGCCCACACTTACTTATTTACTTAATAATAATAATAGTAAAGTTGGAAGGGACCTTGGAGGTCATCTAGTCCAACCCCCTGCTCGGGCAGGAAACCCTACACCATTTCGGACAAATGGCTGTCCAGTCTCTTCTTAAAAACTTCCAGTGTTGGAGCATTTACTGCTTCTGGAGGCAAGCTGTTCCACTGATTAATTGTTCTCACTGTCAGGAAGTTTCTCCTTAGTTCTAGGTTGCTTCTCTCCTTGATTAGTTTCCACCCGTTGCTTCTTGTCCTGCCTTCAGGTGCTTTGGAAAATAGCTTAATTCCCTCTTCTTTATGGCAGCCCCTGAGATATTGGAATACTGCTATCATGTCCCCCCTTGTCCTTCTCTTCGTTAAACTAGACATACCCAATTCTCGCAACCGTTCCTTATATGTTTTAGCCTCAGTCCCCTAATCATCTTTGTTGCTCTTCTCTGTACTCTATTTCTAGAGTCTCAACATCTTTTTTACATCGTGGTGACCAAAACTGGATGCAGTATTCCAAGTGTGGCCTTACCAAGGCATTGAAGAGTGGTATTAATACTTCGCGTGATCTTGATTCTATCCCTCTGTTAATGCAGCCATTGAATTTCATTGTTAGATAACGCCCAATGTTCAAGTCTGTCAAGATCCTTCTGTATCTTGAGCCTATCTTCTGGAGTGTTGGTTATTCCTGCCAGCTTGGTGTCATCTGCAAATTTGATGAGTTCCCCATCTATTCCCTCATCCAAATCATTGATGAAGATGTTGAAGAGCACTGGGCCCAGAACAGAGCCCTGGGGCACCCCACTACACACTTCCCTCCATATAGATGCAGTTCCATTGGGGACCACACACTGAGTACAGCCGGTCAGCCAGCTACAAATCCATCTGGTGGTGATGCTGTCTAACCCACATTTTTTAATCTTATCAAGTAGTAGGTTGTGGTCTACTTTATCAAATGCTTTACTGAAGTCCAAGTAAATTACATACACAGCATTCCACTGATCCACTAATTTTGTTACCTGGTCAAAGAATGCAATATTTGTCTGGCTTGATTTTTGATAAACCCGTTGGCTTTTGGTAATGACTTTGTTTGCCTCTAGGTGTTCGCTTGATTATTTTTCCCAGAATCTTCCCAGG
Organism: Crotalus tigris; assembly: GCF_016545835.1. Taxonomy (NCBI): domain Eukaryota; kingdom Metazoa; phylum Chordata; class Lepidosauria; order Squamata; family Viperidae; genus Crotalus; species Crotalus tigris. The sequence goes on from NW_024100156.1 coordinate 40,298, forward strand.
TTTTGAGATCAGGCTGATAGGTCTATAGCAGTGGTTTTCAACCTTTTTAATGCCGCGACCCCCAACCGGTCATAAGTCAAGGACTACTCAACCGGTCATTAAGTTGAGGACTACCCAACCGGTCGTAAGTCGAGGACTACCCAAATGGCGGACTGCATTGTTTGGCGACCCCCATGAAATGGTCGTTTCACCCCAAATGGGGTTGCGACCCAAGGTTGAGAACCGCTGGTCTATAGTTTCCTGGATCCATTTTTTTTTCTTTTTTGAAGATGGCAACTATATCAGCTCTTTTCCAGTCCTCTGGTAGTTCCCGTGTTCCAGGATCTTTGAAAAAAATTTATGTTTAATGAACAGATGTGTATATTTTTTAATGACCTGACAAGCTGCAATCCCATAGGATGTACAGAATGTCCCAAAGAAATATGGGGTTGGAGGGTAGGGGTGCAAGAATATAGTCTTAGCATGCACAAGCCCCTGCTAGTTACAAGTATATAATTATGGGGGGGGGGAGAATAAAATTAAGTCCTCGACTTACGACCGGTTGGGTAGTCCTCAACTTACGACCAGTTGAGTAGTCCTTGACTTATGACCGGTTGGGGGTCACAGCAGACAAAAAATTCCTTCTATTAATAGAATATTTTAGAAAGGTGAAAAGAGAATACTGTCTTCCTTCAGTAATATTACATGGGCAGGTCCATTATAGATAACAGTTTAATTTATAAGGTTGAAAATCAGCTGAGATTTAATTCAATAATGAATTTAAAAACAAACTTTGAAGGTAGAATCTTTTTGAAAACTTTTGTAATCAATTCAGCTAAGAAACCTTTCTAAACTTAAAATGCACCGTGACTCCTCCTTTCCTTAGATGGCAGCTTCTCATCAAAGGCTAGAATTTTAAAAAGATATCCTACCATTTTGATTTCTATTATTAGAGGTTCAAAATAAATTGTTTGCTCTAAGTGGCTATTAGTTTTGCAACTGCAATAGCAAAACCTGATTAAGTTTAACCAAAATATTTGTTAACATGCCATTACTAACCTGAGTCACAAATTGTACACTCAAGTTCAGAGGTTTGTGGTCTCAATATTATTGAACATTATAGTGGCATTGCCTTGAAGGAAAATGTAGATTTTTTTTCTCCCAAGTTTAACTTTTCCCAAGTATTGTTGTGACAGCAATATGCAAACATCTTAATTTTTCTTCAGTCATCGAAACACACTCTTTTGTATTGTTAAGAATGAAAAGTTTTTAACATGATTGCTACTGCAAGAAGGCTTTAATAATTCCACTGGGGAACTGGATACTGGAACAAACAGTTCCGAGAGCAATAAATAGAAGCTTCTGTTTGCCCTGTACAGAACTGGGCTTTATTTAGATTTTGTCACTTGGTTTGTAAGTGAATGTGTATGCACACCTCCATTGTTACAAAAAGCTCACACAGAGGGAGCATAAATAAAAGGATTAGGACAAATGCAAAACAAGAAAACTTTGTGCTAAACTTTGTGCTCGTTAAATGAATTGGTATCAATCCTAAAATCTCAATGAGCAGTGAGAATAAAAAAAAGGCTTAATAAGTAGTCTGAAGGCAATTTATTCTTTTATTATAAATTTAGAGTGAATGACGAATGAAAAAGGATCACAATGGTGTATCAAGAAAGCACATATATCAAAATTTTAGCAGCATTTCAACAGTTCTGGGCTCCCAACTTTCTTCAAGCACTGCTTCCTCAAATCCTTTTCAGTAAATAGTCTGAATACAATAAGTTATAAGTTTTAAACCACAGAGCAGTCTTCTGGGGAAAAAAAAACCCACAGGAATTGTACAAGCATTGTGATTAATGCCAAAGAACACCTCAAATGTTAATGCTTCAGAGTTCCATAGCAATAAAAGGACACCAAATATTGTCTCTTAACTGCTACTCAGGAAACATCTTATTAAATGCATAGACAATTAATTACATCAATTTGCAGCTTTATTGATAGATCTATCTATTAATATCTTTATTTTATAAAATACAGGACTGGCAAACTAAGATAATTCCTCAAAAAGTAAACATGATTTCTTATACAATCTGTTATATTATTTTTAGCAATGTGAGAACTGCAGCATTATCAATTTTTTCACTCGTTGGCATCCTGTGTCCAGTGAACAACGTGATGTGGATGTTTCCATGTCAGCATTAACCTGGAGCAATGTGGGTACATGCTGCTATAGGGTAGACTCTGCTAGTTTGGCTGAGATGTTACATTGAGATGTTACCAAAGGACAAAAACTATGCTGCAACAGATTTCATTTCACCAACTGTTAGTATCAGAAGTAATCTTTCCAAATGCTTCTAGGAGTTAGCATTGATTATTAAAAGCTCTCTGCAGTGCCTGTTTAACTGCCAAACACTTCTTACTTGAGTAATTCCCTTTTTCTTTAGACACTGAAATGTCACAACGAATGTGCACACTGCCAGTATTGCTCAATTCCACTGCATAAATGGATATAATCATAGAAACAAGGCAGAACTTCAGTTTTATCTTTCTTTTCCTGAACTTGTTCATTAGATTAATGGTAATGAACTAGAATGAGAATCACATACAAGAGATGGCAGGCATCTTTTAAAAGAAATTTGAACTCATCATATATAAAAGCAGAGAGTTGGATTTCTAAAAAAGTAAATGCAGTGGGTAATGGATGATATATAGACTGCAACCATATGATGCTTTCCTACTTACAGGGAAATGTTAATATTATCTTGGCATTGCTGGTATTTGATGAATAGAAAAAAATGCTAATTAAAAATATTTAGGGAAGAGCAATTGCAAATACACATACTGACAAACAGTATAATACTGTCAAGCTATTCCCCTTCTTTGGTACTGTCTAAACTTTCTTATCCAAAATATATAAGGGGAATGCAACATTAAAAAGCTACATTTTAAAAGTATTTATAAAATCAATGTTCGTACAGTATTATATATAACAATATGATATGAACCACATTTTTATTAATTACTTCAATAATATTTTGTTTCAGTATCATTAACTTTTTTTTCCAAAAAAGAATCTTACCCAGTTTGCATTTTGCTTCATCATATATTAAATTGACAAATGTCCCAGCTTCTCTAATGGATTTTAAAAACCAACACTAAATGATACATTATATACATGTTTTACTAGAGATTAAGTTCTAGGCAATTATTTTCATCTCATTTATAACTTAAGGTCGTATTATCAACTATAAGCATGTATGTATATGGGTGTGTGTCTATGCACACACATACACATATATTGTACAGAAGAAATGGCACCAATGACACTGATAGTATGTAGAGTAGATGTTAGATACTGAGGATAAATGACTTGCAGACTATCTCTAACTGTATGGTTGATCAGGGAGTTCTGCATTCTGAGAGGAGATGTTGCCTTCTTTTACTTAAAAGAGATACTCCCTTTTTTTCTGGAAAGAACAGTGAAGTATCAGACATATGGTATTATTCCATACATAAAGATTGCCATGATGCCAGCACTGAATAAGCCAGCTACAGGAACAGTCACAAACCAAGCTAGAAAGATATTACGGAAAAGATGCCAATCAACAGCCTTCTTGGACCGTATCCAACCAACAGCTACCACAGAACCAACCTTGGAAATTTGAGAAGAAAGTTAGAATTAAATATATCTTAACATGTTATCTTAGTATGATACACACACACACACACATACACGACTGAGGGTCAATAAATTTTGCTTGTTTCAATAGCCAGGAATCCTTTATGGTCACCATCATTCCACTACTCTGTGAGTTCTCTTGCACACAGCAGTGATTTGGGGGAATGGATGGGTTAGTTATCATGCCTGGTTTTGACTACAATCAGAGTAACCACCAATAAGTATGTCTAATGTCTGATACAATGAAAAACTGTTCACTTTAATAAGTTAAATAAGTTACATATTAATGCTAGGTATAAATGACATCCCAACTCTCCACTTTCTCAACCTTGTCAGGAAAGTTAATATGCTGTGGCCATTAAACAGCTATATTTATGGACCCCAGTTTATAAACAAATGCCAGTCACTGATGCCCAAAGTTAAAAAGCTTTGAAAAATTGCTGACATTTATATTTCTTCTTCATTTTTACATGGAGCAAGTTTAATAAATGCTGTCAACCAAATATCTTTTCTAGCTCTGTTACATAGAGTAATTTTTACTGAAAATGCCTGAAAAGGAATGTAGGTTGTTGTGCATATAAGTGCCTGCCTCATAGGTACATGAATTTACAGAAAGGCATATTTCTATAGATTTATATTCCACTTTGCTTATCATTTCTTGGTAAATCAAATCATATTCAGATTTTAAAAGGTTTCAATTCTATCCAATTATTGATAACAGTATAATCCACTTAGTGTATCTTAAAAGCTAGTCAAATGACCCTTTCTGATCAACCAATTCTGACCCCATTATTTTGGAAATGGATTGCAAACAAACAAATGAACAAATAAATAAATTCCAAACTCTGTTGTATGATCCCAGAAAAATGTGGCTGCTTTAAAAGGTTGTAAACATGCTATGTTAAGTGCTCTAAAGTAACTTTTGGAAATCAAATCCCAAAAAACCACAAAGCTTTAGAATAAATATGTATTGAAACTAATAAGTTGTTTCTACACATTTCTATCTGGATTTGATGACTTTTCAATCCCTCTTAATTGCCAACTGAATGATTAACAGCAAAGATTAAGACACCATCTAGAATGGCATTCCATGAAGCATCAGCACCTATTTCAAAGAAAACAAATATGGTTACACTCTTCTCATGTGCACAAGAATGAATGATCTAAAGAATGAATTCTTTAGATCATGTAATATACATTGGCAGTGTAGCTGTAGCACATTTTTAACAGCACTGAGCAGGCACAGCAGAAACCTAGGGAAGTATTGGAGGATATAATCTTCAGCATTCAAGAATGACCCATGACAGTGGCCGTAACTAAAATTCAACTGCTAACTGATCAACTACTGCATATTAAATGGGAGGATAATTATTAAATCTCCTATAGTCGCAAGTCTTGCTTCCAAGCTCTTTATCTCTGTTACAAGGGCATGAATAGTATTCAGTTGTTCTTTTATCTGGACCCGAAATCTGCAAGTATGTGACTGTTAATTGCAGTATCTCAGCCCATTATTTCAATGCATTTCATACTGGAATATAAACAGTATCTACACTTCATCCTACTATATCCAATAATCAGTACTCCTAGATGCTTTGTACTGGCTTCGCCTCTTGCTCATGCTTTTACGTTTTTCTTACAATTTCCAGCTCATCAGACTCACCAGTAATATCTCCATCACTTTTTTTGCTAGCTTTTTTCTTCTTTTCAACAAAATTAAGAAAAAGACTAGAGGGAATGGGACATGTAAAAACTAACAGATATGTTTGACGTTCTAGCCTGGCTATCATAGTTTACTTGCTTCACAGCCCTGCTCGCAATCAGACAACAGTAACGGGAGTGGGGAGGGAAGGCATTGGAATGTAGGGGAGGTTTGGGAGGGAACTCTGGAATGCAAGTGTGCCGCCTGGAAGCGTGAGACAGACCCAAACCCCAAGGCCATCGCCTGGGAATGTTCGAGGCAGACAGGCAGTTTGCAAAATAAAAAAAAGGTCCAACTGATTGGGAGGGGGGGGAGGAAGTTTTCTTATGGTATTTTTGTGCAAAAATATCAGAACTTTCTTTTCTACTTTGTATCAATATGGCTTTTCATTAAAGTTATATTTTTGGAGAAAAATGTCCCAGGAGTTTCTTTTGCTGCTTAATGCAATGGGATGTTGACATTAAGCCAGTTCTCACAGTAATAGCTTACCTGAGTTCCACCAGGAGATAAAACCTGAGATGTTGGCAACAGCCAAAAACACAGAAGGATAAAAGCCGGGGAGAGATCTCAGTTTGGGAAGAGCCAATGCTGCCTCAGGCTGGAGCCAGAGTGCAGGCCACTGGCATGTGGCCAAAACTAAGACTCAAGAAATCCAAGCAGCCAGGAAAAAGTGAGGGATGCCCCATACCAAGGAGTGAAGACCCACTGGATGGTGAACATAGGCAAGACAGCAAATGCCAAAGACCCCCTTCTCCCTGCTGGAGTCAACGTGGTCTGAGGCAGCAATGAAGAGCAAAGCAGCTAGCTGAATGGGATGACCCTGCTGAGTGGAAGATCCCAATTGCCAGCCGCAGCCCATCAATGGACTAGCTGGGAGAGAAGTTTGGAGGGATGGAGATTTGTGTTGTGGCAACACCAGGAGCTGCCTCCGCCACTGACCCAGGAGTTGTGGAAATCCTAGCAGCCCTGACGACTCTCCTCCTATCCTTCAGCCAGCAGTACCAGCAGCTGTATCTGTGATTGGAGCCCTGGTGCAAGTGACAGTGAGAGCAACCTTTGCAGCTGGGATCCCAGAACCAGTAGCGACAGGTGGCATTCCACCTCTTGGATACATCCTAGTGCGGGAAGAACAGCAGCCACCCTCCTTGGTGGTCCGCCTTGATAGGCGCCAAGGCACCTAGCTCATTTCTTGGCTTAAGCCTGGCACCACATGGAATGCTATGGAACAATGTATCTGGATGACATGGCATGGGTCCATGTCATCGCGGTCAACCTGGAAGAGGGTGCCTCAGAATAGCTAGTGTCGCTGCATGATGAGGGCACCTCTGAGTTAGATGATCTCAAGTCTATTATGCAAACATTACGAGCATGGTTTGAGGCCCCCCAGCAGCCCAACATGCAGAAGCCCATATCAGTGCTGTAAAGCAAGGGAAACGACCAGTGATGGAATACATCCAAGACTTCCGCCGTCTGGTCTGCCATCTGGGAGACTGGCCTGAGCACTTACTGGTTTACTATTTCCGAGAGGGGCTGAACAAGGAACTGTATCACAACTGCTGAACCCAGGGGGGTGTATGGCAACCTGCAAGCATGGTACCGTATGACCACAGAGGTAGAAACTGACCTGATGGAATTCTATGAACACACTGGGCAGGAGAATCGGTCCTGCCAGCCAACAGAGAGGTGAGCAGCTCCTAAGGGAGGCACAGGAGGTGTGCCACCAGCCAGAGGAGGGGTGCTGTGCTGCCGAATGCCTCACACCACAGCCAATACCACTCCCTCCCCTTCTGAGCCAACCAAAGAAAAAAGCTCCACCAAAGCCAAAAGAGAAAATGTGTGCAGGGCAACAGGTTGTAGAGTTCTCCCCTTTGTCTAGTGAAGGGGAATGTACTCCAGCCTGTCAAGATGGGACTAGTCTTCTATGACAGTGAAGGAGAAGGCGACCTGATGGTAAGTAGCACCATCATCCCCATGACTACTAGGATGGAGATTTCGGTGATATGCTCAGGAGTAAAGCGGATCCTTACGGCCTTGCTGGATGTGGGGTGCACCAGGTTCCTGGTCAGCCCCCAAGTGTTAGAGAAGATAGGAATGTAGCTAAGGAAGTCCATAGCATTTCCCCTGCTAGACATTCTATAACAGGTGGAGTGCCAGTAACTGAGCCTGTGAAGATAAAAGCTAGGACTCACAAAGAGACTATTTGATTTACTGTGGCCTCGGAGATGACAGAGGCCATGGTCCTGGGTCTGGCATGGTGAAAAAAATGGACCCCATCTGCCAATTGGGATAGAGACAAGTGGTGGATGTGAAGGAAACTATCCAACCGGCAAGAGTTAGAGAAAGTGCTAAGAAGCCACCCTATGCCTGAAGCTAAGAAAGCAAAACCGGAACCTGCCAATAAACTAAAGGGAAGTGGCAGCTTAGAGCCGCTGATTCTCAAGGAATATCACATCCTGGCCAAGGTCTTTGGCAAAAAGAAATCCGATGCACTTCCGCCCCACAGACTGTGCAAGTGAGATAGTGCCTGGGGTTAAACTGCCAAAGCCAAAACTATATTCAATGACATCTCTAGGGAAATGGAGGAGCTCTGCATATTCATAGACAAAAATTTAGCCAAGGACTTCATTCAACCAGCTAGGTCAAAGATGGCAGCCCCCCTGTGCTTTTCAAAGAAAAGAAAGATGGGTCCCTTAGGCTGTGCGTTGACTATAGAGGGCTAAACTGTATATGCATGGAGAATATGTACCCTTCCCACTAATGAAGGATATGTTGGGCCACATTGCAAAGGAGAGGATTTTCATGAAGTTGGACTTGAGGGAGGCATATTACTGAGTGAAAGCTAAGAAGTGTGTGTGTGTGTGTGTGTGTGTGTGTGTGTGTGTGTGTGGAAAACAGTGTTCAATTGCCTTCAGGTTTGTTACCAGATGATGCCATTTCGGCTACAGGGGCCCCAGCAGTGTTCATGGAGTTATTAAACGAAGTCCTTGAGCATTTGTACAAGCGGGTCCTGGTGTATCTGGATTGTTGGAATATTCATGAGCAGGAAGAGTCATGTGGTAACTCAATCAGCCAATGTGAAGAAAGTGCTACTGAGTCTGTGCAAAAGGTATTGAGTTAGGAGCTGGATTTCCAGTTTACCAGGTTTGTCTCTGTATCTCTCTGTAAGAAGTCTTCATTTGTGCTATGTTGCTGTAAAGAAGAATGTATGGTATTGTAAATATTTTGATATAAATATAAAAAAGTTATTTTGAATCAGTTAAATGCAGTCAACTGTGAGAGCTTCTGATTTATTTTTTCACCAATAGAGAAATTAAAATTCTCTAACAGGTTATGGGCCCAGAGCTTACTAAGGACTGCATTGTAATTTAAAGCTGGAAGAAATTGCCTGTGTTTAGAAAGTATAAGAACAAGGCAGAATTAGCAGAATGGCTGCAATGGAATTTAAGGAAAGCTCTGTGCCTCGTTTGGGCAAGAAAAATTACATCGTGTGGGCTGCTAAAATGGAATATTTGTTGAAAGCAAAAGAGCTGTGGTATATCATAGAAAATACACAACAAGTGTTTGCAGCTGCTGATCAGAAAAGTCATGATCAAGCAATGGCTTATCTCATCTTGAATTTAGATGATGAACAATTTCTAAATGTTGCAAATTTAAAGACTACAAAGGAGATTTGGTTGAAACTGAGAATGTTTCTGCATGCAATATAGTGCAATTGTCAAGAAAACTTTACAGGGCCTGTTTGCAACCAGGTGAATCTGTAAAACAGCATTTAAATAAAATGCAAAGTTTATTTTTGGACTTAGAACAATGTGGGATTAAATTCCCTGAGTCCCAGAAGGTTTTATTGGTGTTGAATAGTTTAGATAAAACCTGGGACACAGTTTCTGCCATATTTGAGTGTAAAGAAGAGCACAACTTAAATTTTGAGGCTTTAAAGGCATGTTTCCTTAATGAAGAAGAAAAGCAACATTTTAGGAACAGCCATAAGGAGGTGAAATTCCTGAGGAGGGGGTCCAGATTGCAAGTCTCTGGAGAAGAAACAAGCAGATGGGACCAAGTTGCATTAAAAGAAAGATTTTGCAAGCAGAGGGCTCAGCAAGAAAATAATTGCTACATTTGTGGAGCAAACACACATCTGAAAAGGAACTGTTTGCAGAGGAACAATTTGCAGTGAAGGACATTTGTGCAAGCAAAAAAGACTGATTTACAAAAGGAACATTTTGGTGTTGCAAAAGTTTGCTACAGCAACAACAGAGACAAGTGGCTAATAGATATTGGGGCAAATCAAACAATTGTTAATGACTCTGAATTATTTTGCAGGTTTGTTCCACTAGCACAAGAAACTATGGCTTTGGCAAATGGCCAGAAAGCAAAAGTCATTGGAAAAGGGGATGTAAAAATTGCATATTTGGAATCAAAGTTTACCAATGTGCTTTGTGTACCTGAGATGGAACATAATTTATTAAGTGTGTCTAATTTAGACAAACAAGGTTTTGAGATCATTTTTGTAAATGGGAAGTGTCTCATCAAAAGGAATGGGAATATTTGTGCAGAAGGCATAAAGGAAGATAATCTATATGTATTGCAGGGACAAAAGGTTCAATGTTCCCATATATTTAAGAATGTTGCAGAGCATGATTCGTGTGTTCACCTTCTACATAGGAGACTTGGCCATGCAAGCTTTAAAGTTTTGCAGCAAATGCAAGAGTTTGCAGAAGGGCTAAATTTGAAGGGATGCAAAACATATTTGGACTGTGCAATATGCAAAGCATCAAAGTCAAAGGCATTCCCAGTTAGTAAATATAGCACAAGACAAACAAAAAGAGCTCTAGAGCTGGTCCATGCAGATCTGGTGGGACCTATGCAAGCCAGTTTGGGAGGAGCAAATATGCACTGGTAATTGTTAATGATTATAGCAGGTATTCGTTTTGCTACTTGCTTAGAGGAAAGACAGAGGTGCTATAACAATTCAAACAGTGGGTAAGTTTTGTAGAGAGAAGGTACAGACAACAAGTGTGTCAGTTGCAAACTGACAAGAGGTACTGAATTTATGTCAACTAAATTCCAACAATGGTTGGGGCAGTTGGGGATAAGACACAGATGTACAAATCCTTACACAGCAGCAGAGAACAGTGTAGCTAAGAAGGAATGGTGTTTTGCAAACAATGAAAGATTCATTATTAGAGGATTCTGATATGAGCAGGTCATATTGGGGAGAAGCCATATTGACTGCCAATTATATAACAGTTATCAGGCTGTGGAGTTCCTCCATTAATAATACTCCATATGCCATTCTATATGGGAGAAAGCCATCACTGGCACATTTGAGAATTTTTGGAAGTACTGCATGGGTACATATTCCAAAAGCAATCAGAAGAAAGGGACAGCAAAAGGCAAGAAAGCTCAGGTTTGTGGGCTATGAGCCAGGGTCAAAAGGATATCGCTTTAGCGATGGAAGTAAAAGAATTGTAATTTCAAGGTCTACTAATTTTGCAGAACAAAATTGGGACAGAATTAATGCAAATTCTGGGTATGTCTCACATAATGACGGTGATCTATTTAATGACAATAACTCATCTAATGATGGAAAAATGTTTATTGAAGATGTCAATGTTCAGGCTGAACAAGACATGAAGCCAGATAGACTTGAGACTCAGGAGCAGTTAATACCACATAGGTCAGAGTGAGGTAACAAAGGAATTCCGCCTGACAGGTATTCTGCCAGCAAGGTAAAGGTTTGCAATGTGTGGTATGAGCCAAGAAGTTATAAAGAGGTGTTGGCATTAGCAAAAGCTGAACAAGAAAGATGGAAGGAGGCCATGAATAAAGAGATGAAATCCATGGGAGACCATGAAGTATTTAAATCAGTGACTTTGCCACAGGGAACGAAAGCTGTGGGTTGTAAGTGGGTATATAAGAAAAAGGTATTGCCAAATAATGATATACAGTATAAGGCCAGGTTAGTGGCACAAGGTTTTTCACAATTAAAGAATGTGCACTACGATGAAATATTTGCGCCAACTGTGAAAAGTGAGAGTATAAGATTAGCACTGGCGTTGGCAGCATCATATAAACATAAAATCTGGCAGTTTGATATCACAACTGCATTCCTCAATGCTGAGTTAGAGGAAGAAATTTATATGATCCAAGCACCAGGATATGAAATTGCAAAACCTAACATGGTGTATAAATTAAACAAGGCTATTTATGGGTTGAAGCAGTCAGTCAGAAATATCTGTTTAGATACTGCTTTAAAGGATCTAAAAGTTGCAAAGCTGATAATTGTATATATACTAGACCACAGGTCGACAACCTGCGGCTCCGGAGCCACATGCGGCTCTTTGAGCCTTCCCCTGTGGCTCCCAGCCTCCTCTGCCTTTGCAGAGAGAGACAGAGACAGAGAGAGGCACTTGCGCTTCCCTGTTTCTCTCTCTCTCTCCCTCTCTCTGTGTTTGTGTTTTTGTGTGTGTGTGTATGTGTAAAAGAGAGTGCACTCACAGTGTTCTCCGAGGAGCTGAAAAGCTTACTGGGCGGAGCTCCTCCCTTTGCTGTGTCTCTGCAGGAAGCAGGAAGGGCAGGAGAGAGCTAGCTAGCCCAGCTAGGCTGACTCAGGAATTCTGGGAGTTGAAGTCCATGAGTCATAAAAGAGATGAGGTTGCCTACCCCTGAGCTTGTTGGACAACAGCTTGAAGCTTGCCAGGTGAGCAGCAGATAGGAGGGGGGGAGAAAGAGAGGGAGAGAGAGAGGGAGGGAGGGAGGGAGGGAGGGAGGGAGAGAGAGAGAGAGAGAGAGAGAGAGAGAGTGGGAGGCAGACCAAGGGCAGATAGAGAGGGAGGGAGGGAGAGAGACAGAGAGAAAGAGACCCTTTTGACATCTAAAATGAAGATAACACTGCATATATCCTTTTTTTACCTCTGTGTGTATGTAATTTTATTCTCTTAAAGCATTCTCTTGGTGATCATTGTTTTAATAGTATGGATATTCCCAAGAGTCATATTTTACTTTTTGTGTGTGTGTGTGTGTGTGTGTGTGTGTGTGTGTGTGTGTGTGTACACACACACACACATACACACACACACACACACACAAACACACACACTTATAATAAAGGTAAAAAAGGATATATGTAGTGTTATCTTCATTTTAGATATCAAAAGGGTTTTGCGGCTCGCGGTGTTTTGTTTTTGGTGGGAAACGGGTCCAAGTGGCTCTTTGAGTGTTTTGGGTTGCCTACCCCTGTACTAGACAGTTACAAGGAGGGAATTGTATACTGTTATCATTTGTGGATGATTTTTGCTTAGAAAAATGAAAAAGGTGGTTATATTCTCAGTCAAAGGAGAAAAATTGAATAGTTATTGGAAAAATATAATATGAAAGAAAGTAATACTGCTCCCACACCCATGAGTACGGATTTTTATAATAGTTTAAGTGCGGACAAAGTTGAATCCTGTGATCAAGAGATATATCACTCAGCAATAGGGAGTTTGTTATATCTATCACAGTGGTCCAGACCAGACATAGCTTGCGCAGTAAGCATTTTGAGTCATTTTACTGCTGCACCTATAAAGTTACATTGGATGGGTGTAAAAAGGGTTCTCAGATATTTAAAGGGAACCATAAATTTGGGTCTTCAAATACAGATTACTGAGGAATTGAAATTAAAGTGTTATGTTGATAGTGACTATGCAAATGACATAAACACAAGGAAATCAAATTCTGGGATTATAATATTGTTTGGAGGGACATTGATTGGATGGAAGTTCAGAAAACAAACAACTGTTGCTATTTCAACAGCGGAAGCAGAGTTTACTGCTTTATCTGAATTGCGTTCTGAAGTAACATGGTATGTACAGTTGTTGCAAGATTTAAATATTAATGTAAAAGAATGGACTGCAAGGCGTTCAAACTGATCAGTCCTAGAAGAGATTAACCCCGACTGCTCTTTAGAAGGCCAGATCCTGAAGTTGAAACTCAAATACTTTGGCCACCTAATGAGAAGGAAGGACTCACTGGAGATGGGCCTAATGCTGGGAAAGATTGAGGCAATAGAAGAAGGGGACGACAGAGAATGAGATGGCTGGATGGAGTCACTGAAGCAGTAGGTGTGAACTTAAATGGACTCCAGAAGATGGTAGAGGACAGGAAGACCTGGAGGAACGTTGTCCATGGGGTCGCGATGGGTCGGACACGACTTCGCAATTAACAACAACAAAAAGAATCTGTAAAGGTATTTGAAGACAATGCTGCCTGTATAAAAATGGCAACTGGTGACAGGGTGAAGAACAGAAGTAAACATGTAGACATTAAGTATTGTAATGTCAGGGAAGCTATAAAAGAAAAATTGATTAGTTTGCATCATTGTTCTTCTGAGGATAATTTGGCAGACATGATGACTAAACCATTGGGTGGTGTTCACTATGGAGAATGTATTAAGTCAATAGGTCAGATGTCTCTTCCTGTGATGAAGGGAGGAGTGTTGGAATATTCATGAGCAGGAAGAGTCATGTGGTAACTCAGCCAATGTGCTACTGAGAAGAAAGTGCTACTGAGTCTGTGCAAAAGGTATTGAGTTAGGAGCTGGATTTCCAGTCTCAGGTTTGTCTCTGTATCTCTCTGTAAGAAGTCTTCATTTGTGCTATGTTGCTGTAAAGAAGAATGTATGGTATTGTAAATATTTTGATATAAATATAAAGAAGTTATTTTGAATCAGCTAAATGCAGTCAACTGTGAGAGCTTCTGATTTATTTTTTCACCAATAGAGAAATTAAAATTCTCTAACATGGATGATATATTGATCTATACAAAACCAAAGGAAGAGCATATGAAATTGGCCACAGCAGTGCTCAAAAAGCTGCAGAGGACTCAGCTTTTCCTAAAGTTGTCCAAGTATGATTTCCATAAGATCAGGTTAGACTACCTAAAGTACAGGATTTCGAAATATAGCTTAGAGATGGATCCTGGGAAGGTCTGAATGATCTTAGAATGGGAGCCTCCGTGAACATGGAGGCAACTACAGAGTTTCCTTAGCTTCGTGAATTTCTATCGTCAATTCATCCCGTTTGCTCAAATTGTCCTGATCACAAATTTGATGAAAACAAAAGAGGAAGCTAAGCCCAGCCCCAACCAGCCCCTGCATTTATCACTCGAATGCCAAGCCATATTCAAAAAGCTAAAATGCCTTTTCGCCGCTGAGCCAGTCCTAAAACACCCTAACCCAGACAAGCCCTTTATAATATAAACAGATGCCAGGGATATGGCCATGGGGCAGTGCTGTTCTAGAAGAATGCTAAAGAAGAATTGTAGCCATGCAGCTACACATCCCACAAGCTTTCTGAGACTGAGAGACTATGGGCTACCTGGGAGAAGGAAGTCTACGTGGTCCATTGGGCTCTCTTAACCTGGAGACAATTCCTGGAAGACAGTAAAGTTCCCATCGAGGTGTAGACAGACCAGAAAAACCTAGAAGCATTGAAGGCTCCTCGAAAGCTATCTCCCAAACAGATCCAGTGGGCCAGTACTTAAACCACATTAACTTCATTCTCCGCTACCTACCGGGAAGGCAAAATTTCTTCATAGACGCTCTCTCTCAAATGCCACAGTACAACAGTGCTCGAGAAGAGGTCATTAATTCTATCATCCCCTCCAACCAAATAGCAACACTAGTCCTCACAAGACAACTGGAAGCCTTATCATCAACACTGACCAAGGATCTAATGCGACCACTAAAGAAGCCCCTGGCAGAGTGGTTCCAACAACACAAGAGTGAACTGTCATTAAGGAATGGACTGGCATGGATGAAGAGCAAATTATATGTCCTAGTGAGTTAGAGGACTTTAATATTACAGCAGATTCATAATCTGAAGGCGGCGGAGCATTTTGGATTTGTGAAGACCTTTCATCTCATAAAAAGGTAGTTTTGGTAGCCGCGAATGAAGAAAGAGATAGAAACCTATATAGCCAGCTGCCCTGTATGCGCTGCAGCAAAGAGGCTGCCCAGCAAGCCTCCAGGACTGTTGTAGACTGGGGCCAGCGCCATGGCTTCTTGGAGGGAGATATCTATGGACTTTATTGTAGAGCTGCTTGAGAGTGCTGGGAATACTATGATTTGGGTCATTATAGACTTATTCTTTAAGCAGGTCCACTTCGTGGCATGTCCTAGGATCCTTTTTGCTTGGGCCCTGGCTAAGCTCTTCGTACAGCACATGTACCAGCTGCATGGCATTCCAAAACACATAATCTCAGGTCAGGATATGCATGCAATTCACCTCAAAATTTTGACGTGAATTCCTGAGGTTGCTAGGCTCCTCTCATGGACTTAGTTCATCCTTAAACAAATGGAATGTACAAATGCAGTCTTAGAACAGTACATCGATGATATGTGAACTACCAGCAAAACAATTAGAATGAGCTCTTGTCTACAATAATTCTGTGCACAGTAGCACTGGATTTACCCCCTTTCAAGTGGTCACAGGTGTGGAATTTGTGCCTATACCAGAGCTTCTTCAAGAGTCTCATTCATTGACTTCCTTGGCTGAGTGGATGAGTATTCTGAAATCTATTGGGCCCATAGTGCACAAAGGATTAGAAGTAGGAAGGAAAGCGCAAAAGAGACAGACTGACAAGAAGAGAGCACCTCATAGGAAGTTTAGAATAGGGAATGAGGTGTACCTGTCCATGAAATTGTTCCAGTTGGGCCAAACCTGCAAGAAGTTGGGCCTTAAGTACATAAGACCTTTCCCTATCATTTGGATTATAAATCCGGTGGAATTAAAGTTAGCAAAAAATCATATGTGCATTCACCCAATGTTTCACTGTAGTTTCTTCCTAAAGTCCTTCCGTAGCTCACCGCTGAGGCTGGCCATTAAGCCACCTCCCATTCATATGGATAGGCAGAGAGAAGCACTTGGAGTCAAGGAGATCCTTGACGCTCAGTACCGCAAGGGGAAGTTGCAGTAGTTACTTTTATGGAAGGGGTTCTCCTTGGCAGAGGCAGAGTGGGTGCAGTGAGGAACATCCATACCCCTAGGCTTATTCAGAGGTTCCAAGCCTCTGACCCCGATAGGGTGTTAGTGTGAAAAGCCATAGTGTAGAAATAATGTTTCTTTACAGGATTAATTTTCTTTCTGGAGGGTTGGCATGTCATAATTGACTTGCTAAGCAGCCCTGCTCGCAACAAGATAACAGTAACGGGAGTGGGAGGAAAGGTATTGGAATGTAAGGGAAGTTTGGAAGGGAATTCTGGAATGCAAGCTTGCTATCTGGAAGCATAAGACAAACCCAAACCACAAGGTCATTGCCTGGGAATGTCTGAGGCAGACAGGCCATTTCCAAAATAAAACAAGTGCAACTGATTGGTGAACAATGGAGAATGGGAGGTGAGGGGGGGAAGGGAAAGTTTACCTATGCTGTTTGTGCACGAAAATGTTTTCTGTACCCATATGGCTTTTCAGTAAAGTTATACTCTTGGAGAAAAAATGTCTCAGGAATTTCTTTTGCTGTTTAATGTAGTGGGATAGTTGACATTGGCTTTAAAAGGAATTTATAGAGAAAGAATGTAGAATACTAGTAAAAACAGAATATAAAAAGAACCAAATTTTATTTAAACATTGAACTAAAAATGCAATTTATGTGTTTTAATTTTTTTTCTCTAAATCTTAAAAGGGCATCAGTGATACTGGTTTTTAGATGCAATTTTATACATTATACAAACTTAGTGTACTTATTTTAATGACAATACATATTAGAAAAGCAGTTAAATTCATCACTGAAAAGCTACAACAATTTCTAGAATTTCAAACAGCTAGGCTTATATTGGCTTGAAATTAAACACCATTTGCCTTCAAATAGGAAAGTTGTGATTTAGACTGCACTGCACTGCACTTGTGGTGTTCCCCCCAATTTTATAATCCACAAGTGTTCAATATGGAAAAAAAAATCTTTGTGAGAAAAATATTATTAATGCAAAGCTAGCATTGAGATTAGTATGCAGAAGCAAGAATATTAAAATGTTAAGAAGTTTATTGCTTGTTAACTGACTATTAAAATAATACTACAATGTAATTCACAAGTTGCAAAAATAATAAGCAATAAAAGAATAAATACTATCTATGGTCTGTACAATTTAATATTTGTTTTAAAAATCAGTTTCCTATTATTTGGAAAAATTTATCACTCAAATTTTTAAAGCATTTTTGAAAGTAAATAAAAATGCTACATTTTGATTATTGATATTATAAGCAATATAATATATTGTACGTCATGAGACATTGCATAGTGAAGGCAAAATGGGGAAAAATCAGAATTTGCTACTTATTTATGTTCTTAAATGATTGTGAATGTGTTTAATTGGCATGACCACTGCAAACTCCAATACCTTGCAATGAGTGGAGCTTATTGGAATACCCACATTTGAGGCTACAAGTACGGTTAGCGCACACATAACTTCAATGCAAAATCCACTGTGAAGAAATAAAAAGAGACAGATGGAGATTTTGTAGCATAAAAATGACACACAGGAAATCCCATGCCATGCATTCGAATTCAGGAAAGTAGCAGGATGTAAAGTGTCAGAACGTCTTGGCAAAGAAGAATGCAGCAGATCAAAGTTCATGTGGCATGACCTACAGAAAAAATATGGCTATTCCGAGCCAATTCTATCAACAAGGCTTGAGAGAGAGAGAGCACTTAGGGAAAGCCTAATACATTTTTTTTAGCTTATTGTATTCATAGTAATGAACAAGAATCATTTAGACTTTCTTTATCAGGTGATAAAATGCCTTAGTTCTAATCTCATTATTAGATGTTTTTCCCTTTTATTTTTAAAATGTAGATAGAATTTTGATTTGATACTCTTGTGCAATTGCATAGTCATATGAATAACTGTGCATCAAATAAAAAGCACATTAGTTTTTGCACAAGATCTGTGAAATTAACAGGGCATGCAAAAATCCAATGGCTGCCTTTTAAAGGAATACATTAAGTACATAAAATTGATATGATTATGCATTTAGTTTTGAGTAAGTGCTCACAAACTTAAAAATGCTCAGTTGTATAAAACTGAAAGATAATGAAATGTTTGAGAAGGGAAGCAAGACTACCTATATCATGAATTTTATAAAAAATATAAAGAGGAATATCTTCTACATCCAATTTACATTTCCTACTGTGATATCATGCCATTATGAACTGATCTGAGCAGCAAGGTTAAAAATAAATAAAAATGAATAATCCAGATCAGCTTGGCTGCAATCACAGGGCAAAGGCATACCTTGCAGTGTGTAGTACTGACAGGAAGTCCAACATTGGAAGCTATCACAACTGTGAACGCCGAAGCCAACTCAATAGTGAAACCACTGCAGGAAGCATAAGAAAACACTTCACAGTCACTCTTTTTAAAAAAATCTTGATCTATCAATCTGGGTTTATACCTTGCAACATGCCAAAATCTTACCCGTTCTTCTTCAAATGCTTTCCTCCAATGTTTGGTCATTGAGTTATATTAAGAGAATAAGAAGCTGCTGGATAATGAAAACTAGATACACACACATACATCCAGATTAAATTAGTGAAGCAGCTTTCTGGTACCCGATATCTAATCTATATTCCAAGAAATTAAGGCTTAATTAGCAATTAGGTTAGCAGCAGAATTCTAGTATGCATTAAAAACAATTAGAAATCATGGATTCAATTTTGGGAAGCACATGGAAAACTACATTGATTTATGTCTTTTCTCTATGCTATTCAAGACATTGTCAGACTTTGCTGCTTAACTAGACCTCAACAATTTAGGCATATTATGTTAGTTTAAAGACAAGATATTCAACTCAGTTCAAAAGCAAAAATAATTAGGGGCAAAGGAGCCATCACAAAATTTATCAAAGTAAGCATTATCCAGTCAACATGCACTTACCTTGATGGTGTGATAGGTGTTAGGTCTTTCCCCATTGTTTGGATCACTCTTCGTCCCCAGACCCAGAGGCCTACACAGATGCCAATGCCTCCATACAACAGCAGCCAAACAGGAGTAGGAGAATCTTGCGTTACATGACCCTGATCATATATAAGCCAGAGGGCAACCAAAGGACCTATAGCATTGCTAGAGAAGAAAATATAATATCAAATCCTAAATATTTTGCTGAAATAACCTACACACCTTCTTAACGTACATCAGACTAGCTTCTTACAAAAAGCTATTTTTGTATAAGCATTAACTTTGTACTGTCTTCTTAATCAATCTCCTTCAATGTTCTTAATTTCTTCCTTCCCTGAGCACAATGATCATACTATTATGCTATTAGAGAATACCAAAACGACACTTGTGCATGACTCATGACTATTACTTGGTAAAAATCTACACCTAACATAGACCAGCCATTAAAGTACTTTGATGATTTTTTATGATATTCATGTCCTGATGACTTCATAATTATAATAGTACAGCAACATTAGCCCCAAGTTCATTATGAGCTCAAATCCAACAATTGGCTTGAAGCTCTAAATGGTATCAAGTCTGGGTACCTCAGGCAATGTTTTCCCTGTCGCAAATCTATGTATTTACCAAGAGGAGTCTAAAAGAGACCTTGTTTTATATTCATCTCTAACCCAAAGAATGAAGAGATCAAAAGCAGAGGGTCCCTCCTACTCTTCCTCAATGTTCAGGACTATGTACATGGACCATTAAAAATCATGCAATTAAAAGGGGGCTGGAATTTGAAAATAAAATATAAGACTCAATATATATTAAAAAAAAGTCCTAGGAATTTTATGAAAAGTGGTGCCAGACATTAGGGCTCTTTCAGTCTGACAAATAACTCAAGACTTTGGACTTCATTTTTCTGCTATTTGTTGAGCAGTCAGACTTTTGGGCAAGCCTGGAAAAAGTTGTGGTTGTTTTAAGAAAATCCAATTGATACAACAACCATCTATTATCTTGATGTGACAAAACATACATCAAATCCTGCTCATTTTTTCTGAGACTCGTTGTGCAATAATACCCACTTAAAAGACTGCAATTGTAGTATTTCAAAAGCAGAATTATTATTTCATTTGGTTTATACCCATGATTAAGATGAGATGAGGGGTATTCAAAGAAGACCTGAGGGAGGGAGAATAATGCTCTGTTACTTTACTACCATTATTAACATACAGCAATTCTGAGCAATGTCTATTTGTCGCTGGACAAATAAATTGAATAAACTTCACTACAATGAAATTTACAATAAATACATTTAAAACAAATCTGAAATGAGCTTAGAGTATTTAAGTTTCTAAATAGACTATTTCAAGTTTTAAATTTTTCAGTTTTAAACCATTTTACATACTGCTAATAAATACGTATGTTCATTACAGAAAATAAATTTCCCAACAAAATTTAATGTTTTGTTATTTTAAAGCAGAGAAATGAAGGTTAGGGAGAAGAGCAAGAGAAGAGAAATTTATTGGGGTTGATTGTTTTTCATATAGTTACCAATGGAAAAAGAGAATTCTATCCATCTATTTATTAAATTTATATTCTGGTTTTCATTCAGGAGCTCAAGACAGCATAAATAGTGTTTCTTCTCCTATTTATGTTCAAACAACAAACCTGTGAAGTAATTTGAGCTGAAAGAAAATGACTGAACTAGTCATCTGTGAACTCCTGTGGCTGAGGATGGATCAGAATCATTATTTCCTGGATCTTAATCCAACAACTTAACCATTACTTACACTATCGCAGCAATGTTTTATTGGGTTTCAGCAGCTTTTTATTCTCATGCTTATGCATGAAATGCAATATATAAACTCACAAATCTAAAACTGCAATTGGAATTTGCCCAAGTAGTTCAATTTACCAGAAAAACCTATTAGCAATGCTTCGTTTTAAGAATGTGAGCTAAAACTCAGCAATACTCTTTTTAGTGTTTCTTTGGAAGAACCTTCAAAGCAAACATTCAGTTGGTTCTTACCCTAATTGGCTTCCAGAAAGTGCTCAAAACAGAGCTCTTCCATGGAGCATTTGGGCCTTGACACCATATTGGTTTGATTGATTTAATTTTATTCTGAGTTTTCATTAGTTTGTTGATAGTTTATTGTTTGGTTTTTATTTACTGCATATCATTTCTTACATATATTTGTATACCACCAAGAGTCATTAGGGCTTTTGCAGTTTATAAATGTAATTAATATTCACTACCATCTTGATGGCCAATTTTTCTATCTTGTAACATTAGTTAGATAATTTCTAGTTTCTGGTTGGCACTATTTGCATTGTGTTATTCCTTAGTGAATCAAAATATTGATATAGAAGTTAAACAGCATTAGTTAAAAACTAGGGAAACAAGATCTGTTTTAATTGAATTTTAATGTTAATAAGATACAGTGGCTATACCTCTTTAATAAATAAATTTGAAACTTGTGATCAAAATAGAATGGTGCATGGTTGTCACACAGTGACCCTCCAAGCTAAAAAAAGCATCAATTTAATTATCAGAGGGACAACAAAAGTGCTAAATACAACAACCCAAGTTTAGTACATCAGCACCAGTTCTTTCTCAGTCCAGTGGATTTTTTTTTACTAGCAAAACTCTCTGTTTTTGACATAATGTGGAAATTTAGGTGTTCAGCAGCAGGATCCTGCAGCAAGTGAAGAGGATTTTATACCATCGGAAATGGGAGCAATTCTGTAAAGATGCCTCTCGTTCAACTAGTACAGTGGTTCTCAACCTGTGGGTCGGGACCCCATTTGGGGTCGAACGACCATTTCACGGGGGTTGCCAAACAACGCATTTTGTTGTTTTTTCCCCCTTTTCCTTAGCTGTGCTACTCCCTTTTATTCTATTGGCTTTTGAAAGCCAATAGAATAGACTCTCTTGAATAGAGTCTAATTCTATTGGCTTTCAAAAGCCAATAGGAATTGTCCAGGCTGTCTCTGCCCTGCTGAGCCCGCCAAAAGTCCCATTCGGTGCTGCACCAGTTGAGTAGTTCTTGTTTTACGACCGGTTGAGTAGTCCTCGACTTACGACCAGTTGGGGGTCGCGGCATTAAAAAGGTTGAGAACCACTGAACTAGTAGATAAGTAAGCAGAGTCCTAGTGAATGTATACTGAAGTAATATTTATCCTAGCTAGTTTGTAGGATGTTAGTTTTCTATAGATACAAAATTAGGCTGATTACATTGATATAAACATAAATCTACTATAATTTCTATATTTTCTAACCACTTACGCATAAATCTGTATAATTTAACTAAAGAAAAACACATTAGTGTTAATAACTTTATATTTTAAAAAATAGGACAGTAACCATTTGTCTATTAGTTTCAATAGTTTTAAAGAATTTTCAGCACAACATGACAATCCAGGTATCTGGTAGAGCCTAATGTGAATGTGAATGCACTCCATGGATCTGATTCTGAATAATCATGGGTAGGACTATAACTAAACGTAGAAGGGGCGTTGACTTACCTGAACGCCTTTTCTCAGCACAGAGATGGATAATCCACGCAGTGGGTTGAGACTGTATTCCTGGCCAATCAGATCAGTCAGCCAAAGTTGCCACGCCCTGTCCTGGACCATGATTCTCCAGTCTTGACTCGAGCGCAGCCATTGACTGACAGTAAGACGTTTTGGCTCCACTAAATATACCCTATTATCCTAGTCTATAAGGGTGGGTGTGGATTATCCATCTCCGTGCTGAGAAAAGGCGTTCAGGTAAGTCAACGCCCCTTCTCCAGCACTGGAGATGGATAATCCACGCAGTGGGACATACCAAAGCCTATTGTCCCTTGGGTTGGGGAATAGACTGGTCCCGTGTGTAACTTTGGTCTAGAACCTGCTGGAGAACCCTCCTACCGGAGGAGGCCTCTGCAGAGGAGTACTTGTCGATTTTGTAATGACGAATGAATGGAGAGGGCGAGGCCCAAGTGGCTGCCCTGCATACCTCTTCAATAGAAGCCTGCATGGCCCATGCTGCTGAGGTGGCAGCACTCCTTGTGGAGTGGGCCGTGATATGCTTGGGGACTTGCAAGGACTCCGCCTGGTATGCCCCAGTGATGCATGCCCTAATCCACCTACCGATGGTAGAGGACGAGACCTTCCGGCCCCTAGTAGCGGGGTGGAAGGATATGAAAAGCGCTTCCGAGCGTCGGAATTCCGCTGTGCGCGAAATGTAATGTCTTAGTGCCCTTCGTACGTCCAAGGTGTGCCATTGTTGCTCCAGGGGATGAGCTGGGTTTGGACAGAAGTCTGGTAGGACTATTTCCTGTGATCTGTGAAAAAAGGAGTTGACCTTTGGAATGAATGAAGGGTCTATTCTTAGGACTACTTTGTCCCTGTGAAAATGACACAGGTCCTTCCTCGTTGAGAGAGAAGCTAACTCGGATATCCGTCGAGCTGACGTGATAGCTACTAAGAATGCTACCTTATGGGTCAGGTAGCGAATGTCACATGTTTTGAGTGGTTCGAAGGGCGCTCTGGTAAGAGCTTGTAGTACTCGTGGTAGTTCCCACGATGGATACCTGTGCACGGTTGGCGGTCTGATGTTCGCAGCCCCCTTGAGGAAGGATCGTATTAAGGGATGCTTGCCCAAGGATTCACCGGGGCTGGCAGAAAGTATAGTTGAGAGGGCGGCGATTTGCCTGCGCAGTGTGTTTGGCGAGAGGTCCCTCTCTAGGCCATCTAGTAAAAATTCTAGGATCTTGGGAATTGTGATCCCTTCGAGTAACAATTCCTGTTTAGAGCACCATGATTGGAAGCTTCTCCACGTGGCCTCATAGATACGGTTCGTGGAGGGGCGCCTTGATGCCTGTATGACCCTAATTACACCCTGTGAGCAAGCCCCCTTGGCTAAAATTGACCGTTCAAGAGCCAGACGGCTAGTTGTAGCCATTGTGGCTCTGGGTGGAAGATCTCCCCCTGCTTGAGGGAGATCCTCTCCGGAGGAATCCGCCATGGATTCGTGCGGGAGAGACTCCTCAAGTCTGCGAACCAAGGTCTCCTTGGCCAATAAGGGGCCACAAGGATTACCTCGGCCCTTTCCCGGAGAATCTTGCGTACTACCGCCGGAAGGAGAGGTAAGGGTGGAAAACGCGTACAGGAGTCCCTTGGCCATGGGCTCCGTAACGCGTCCGTCTGCTCTGCTCCCCTGGATGGGAATCGGGAGAAGAAGCGAGTTAGGTGGGCATTGGAAGGAGAGGCAAAAAGGTCCACCTGGGGAAGCCCGAAGCGGTGACAGATCTCCCTGAAGATCCTCGGGTGTAGTTGCCACTCCGAGTGATCTATTGTTGATCTGCTCAACAGATCTGCTTGGATGTTTGCCTCCCCCGATATGTGGTCGGCCTTTATGGAGGCCAGATTTTGTTCCGCCCAGGCCCCCAATAGGAGGGCCTCGGCCGAGAGCGAGCGAGAGTGTGTGCCCCCCTGACGGTTTATGTGGCCTTGGCTGTCACGTTGTCCGTCAGGACCAGTACGTGCCTGCCTTTTATGCTGCTGTGAAAATGCCTTAACGCTAGGTGAATAGCCCGTGTTTATGTTGTGTCGGAGATCCACCGCTGACCAGCGGCCCTGTGTCCACTTGGTCCCCAAGTGGCCTCCCCAGCCGAATAAGCTCGCATCTGTTGTGACTACTACTCTGTCTGGTTCCCTGAAGGGGGACCCCCTGAGGAGAGCTGGAGATAGCCACCACCTGAGGGAGTGTCGTACTCTCAGAGGTATGCCTACCCTCTTCCGGGATGCACTGATTTGCTGTCTCTGAAACGGGAGCATGAACCACTGCAGTTCTCTTGAGTGCAGCCTTGCCCAAGGAACTATTGCTATGGTCGATATCATCTTCCCTAGCAGCTGGGAGAGGCAGACCAGCGTCACTGACTGACCGCGGCTTACCTGTTTTACGGCTTTCTTTATGCTGCTGAGGCGTTCCTGTGATAGGTACACCTTGCACTCCTTTGTGTCTATGACCGCTCCCAGATGGAGTATTCTCGTAGTTGGGGTTAGATGGCTCTTTGGAAAGTTCACCGAGAAGCCGTGGTCCTGCAGCAGTTTTATCACTAACTTTAGGTCCGCCCGAGACTGCTGGGCGGACGATGACTGGATTAGAATATCGTCCAGGTAGCACTGGACTCTGACTGGTACGTTTCTTAGGTGTGCTGCCAGAACCGCCAGAATCTTGGTGAACACCCTGGGCGCTGATGACAGGCCGAATGGAAGTGCCCTGTATTGAAAATGGTGCCCCCTGTAGGCAAACCGTAGAAAGCGGTGGTGAGCCAGAGAGATAGGGATGTGCAAGTATGCCTCCGTGAGGTCGATCGATGCCAGAAAATCCCCTTTCCTTACGCTTCCAAGGATGGAGCGTAGTGTCTGCATTTTGAATTTGCGGTATTTTATGTAGAAATTTAGCCTTTTAAATCCAAAACGGCTCTCCAACCCCCCGAGGGTTTTGGGACCACGAAGAGGATAGAATAAAACCCCTGGTCTCTCTGGTTCATAGGCACCGGCTCTACGGCCCGTATGTTTAGAAGGTGCTGAACGGCCTCGTTCATGAGCCTTCTCTTTGTTGGGTTTGTGGGACAGGGGCACGGGCGGAAGCGGTTCGGGGGCTTTGAGAGAAATTCTAGAGATAGACCATGACGTATGGTGTTCCTGACCCATACGTCTGTGGTGGTCTCTTCCCACTGGGGAGCAAACCCTGCTAGTCTGCCTCCTATGGGAAGGTCTGGGTGGGAGTCATCTGGTACGGCGGAAGGGGCGGTTGTTCCCCCGAAAGGGCCGTCTTCCCTGCGTTTGCCTATGTCTTGTATTCTGTCTGTCCCCCTGTCTTTCCCTATCCTGTCTAGCTTGGAAGGGTTGGGAATTTTGAAAGTAGTTGACCCTGGCTTCCGTACGAAAGGATTGTTTCCTTCCCCAGGAGCCGGGTCTCTTGTCCTGCCTTTTAAGCATGTGTTTAAGGACCTTGCGCTTGTCCTTGTTCTCTGTCAGGTATGGCGTTAGTGCCTCACCAAACAGCTTTGCCCCTTGGTACGGAGCCGAAGCCAATTTCCACTTGGATTTGGTATCCGCCTGCCAGTTCTTTAGCCAGAGGATGCGCCTGCTCGTGTTGTTTGCCGCCATTGCCTTGGCTGAAAACTTGGTCGCTAAAAGTGTCGCGTCCGACGCATATTCCGTGGCCGCTACCATTTTGCTGAGTTCCTGGTGAGTGCGTATATCCTCCATGGGAACCCGGCCCTGTAACTCACGGAGCCAACAAAGTGTGGCTCTGGTGAAAAAGGACGCGGAGGTAGTCGCCCTGGTAGCCCAAGCTATTGCCTGGTGCGTTCTCCTGTAGTTGGACTCACTCTTTTGGTCCTCGGCTTTAAGAGCCTCAGCAAAATCTCCTGATATGGCCGTGTCCGATATCAGGGGACCTATGGGTTCGTCCACCACCGGCACCTGCAATGTTCCCTCTAGCTCCCTTGCTACGTTAAATAGCTTCCTCTCTGCATTGCTAGGAAGCGGTAGGGAGGTTGGCGCTGCCCACTGTTTCCTTATTGTGTTTAGGAACATGGTCGGGCATGGTATGCGGTGTTGAGGGGTTACCTTTTCGGCGAACGTCGGCTCAGCCTCCGTGTCAACTGTGACAGGCTCCGCTGGTGTCCCATGCCCCAGATGGGCTGTGGCCTCAGCCTTGCGCAGAATGGTAACAAAAAGAGAAGGGTTAAACAGGCCGCTGAAGGACGGCCCTTGAGGTGAGGTGTCCTCCTCTTCCTCAGACATTTGAATCCCTTGTGACGTACCTGGCTGGTCCAGGTAAGCTTCCTCGGAGACCGACGAGTCTGAGAAGGAGGAGAGGTCCTGATGGTCCTCCGTTTCCTCCCGATGCCTCGTTCTAAGTCCTAGAGGCTTGGCTTTTGAAGTTTGAGCCCTGGCCTCAAATGCACGGTCCACTGCCTGTGCTATTAGGGTAGCTAGCAGATCCCCGTCAATGCAGGAGGAGTGACCATTGCCTGCGACCCTGCAGGTGCTGTGGTTAGCATGGTCCTCGGGGTTTCCTGTAACCTCCGTGGGGAGGGGGATCGGGAGAGCGATGAGAATTCGCCTATCCCACCCTCTGTTTGGGACTGTGATGAGTTCCCTAATGACCAAATGGCCCGTGGGGATGAAGGGAGACCCAGCGGTAGATCAGGACCTATTCCCCCATTCTGCCTATTTTCAATTCTGGCCCTTTTCTGGGCTCTGTCGAACTCTTTTTCTAGGGCTTGGTGTCTTCTGATTGCCTGTTTGTCAGCCTTCTTTGATGACTTCCTTGCAGCCTTTCTAGGGGCTGCAGAGGATTCCGAATCCTCTGAAGCAGGTGCTCCAGAGGATGAAGGCAGGGCTCCAGTGGAGGGAATGATTGCTTCCTCCATTCTCCACTAACGCCGGGCCGCGATAGGGGGGACCCAGGTAGTAGGAGAGCTCCAACTTTGAGTAAGGACAGGCGCACTACTGGGGGCGTCTGGAACTCAGGAGCAGACTCTGCAAAATTGTCAGAGTTAGTCACTGTGCACGGATAAGAACAGGCACGCTAATGGGAATGCCTGGAACCTGGCTTGACTATGGTGGGTAAGGACAGGCACGCGACTGGGGATGCCTGGAACCCACCACTAAATCCAGAAGCGTACGGGCCACTAATGGGGGACCCGAAGTCCGGAAGGAGCCAAAGGCAACTAAACACAGTTAGCTATGAAAGGTTCTTATTTACTTTAGGTAGAAGACACCAAGTCCTGGAACCAGCAGCTATGTGTCTGATTTGAATGTCTATGAATGAATAATAGATGCTTTAGTACCCCAGTACTGCTTGCCTATTAATTCACTCCAGCGGCTGAACCTAGCTTTCTCAGGGAGCCTTAGATCCCCTGTTTGGACAAAAATATGGCCGCCGCTGCCAGGAGACTACTGCGCATGTGTTAAAAGGAGCAGGAGATTATTGCGCCTGTGCTAAAAGGGCTGCCTGTGCCACGTGCGGTTGTAACAAAGAGCCGCGCATGCTCCCAGCTGTGCAGACAATGGCACCTCGTTTAAAAAATCCTGAGCAGCCTGGTGAGTGAAAGAGACTGCTCCTTCGCACGCCAGCTGTTTCCCTTAATCAATCTCCCTCCCAGCATGCGTCCCCTTTGTCCTCGGCTTCCCTCGCTAATTGCTTGCCTTTCTGTCTTTTTTGTTTTGTTTGTCTTAAACGCGAGGGGTTGCCCGAACCTCCCCGTTTGTTTAAAGCGGCTGCCGGCTGCTGGAAGGTGGTTGGGGTTTGGGTTAGGGAGGGGAATTAGGGATTTCCCCCTTTTAAGTGGGGGTGGTTTCCCCTGTAGGGAATCTGACTTCCTGAGTCTTACAATTTAGCCAGGAAATTTTGAGTAATCAATTAAATTGAATTAAATTATCTCTAATTAACTTTTAAACTAAGCAATTTCAGCTACTAGAAGAAATCCCCCCCAATGGAAAGGAACTATACCTGCCCAGGAGCCAAAGTTGTAGGTCTTTCTGTATGGCCAGATCAGTCAAGACTGGGGAATCATGGTCCAGGACAGGGCGTGGCAACTTTGGCTGACTGATCTGATTGGCCAGGAATACAGTCTCAACCCACTGCGTGGATTATCCATCTCCAGTGCTGGAGAAATGACATGATTATAAATCAGAGCTTCTCCCCAACATATTAATGCACAGTATTTTTTAACTAGGAGTGAATGAAAACATTTACATGAAAACAGGTATTGTGGGAAAAAGTTTCCTTCCAAAGGTAAATATTCCTTAAAAGTCAGTCACATTGTAATGGTATAAACAAAGGACTAACCCCCATCCCAGAAAACAAAAACAGAAGCAAAAGACTGTAAAATGGAAAAACATCCTTTTTGACAACAGTGACTCTTAAACTACATGCAACTGCAAATAGGCCACAAGAATATCATGCTGTGCTTCTAATACATTTAATAACCAATATAAAATTAGTAATTACCTGTCAACAAGATTTCCATATATTCCATTTTTTATGTATGAATAGTGTTCTATGCCTGCAATTGTTTATTATGGCAATATTTCAGTGTATTATGTTAAGGGAGAACTGTTGAGTCTGCTTGTCCTCTCCACCCCCTCCCCTCCTTTTCCTCTGGAAAAAACAGCATGACCCTGTCTTGTAAATGTACTGATGGTTCCATAATAGCAATGAAGGTGTCTCTCAAGCTGTTATCTGCCACTGACAATTTGTTGTTGCAGAAACTCCAGTAAGTATTCACAAAATATAATTTGAGAGTTGCTTTTATATTTCTAAAAAAGGAGAGGAAATGATAAAGAAGCAGAAACTATAAAACACCCACAAGGTTAAAACAGCAACACTTGGATACTGTAGCTCATCAACATCTTCAAGCCAGGATATCTGATAATAACAATATGCTTTCCATTTCCTCCTGGAATGAACTGCTATTCTAACCAATCATACATAATCTTGTGGACAGTTACAAGGAATCAAATGGTATCATTTCCCCTTTATAATCTCTAATTCTAATTTTCCTTCTAAAATATTTGCAGAAGGAAAGCACAGAATATTTTTGAATTATTAACATCAACTGGCCTCTATCTGGAAGGACAAACACATGAAAATAAGACAAGTCAGTCTCTCTTTGTTATGAGAGTTCTATGACTGTATTGGTTTAATAAGGTTATGTGTTCATGCTGTTTTTTTCTTTTGAACAACCATTCCTTGGTTCATTCACAGTAGGGGTGAGATCCCTATTTATCTGTGTTGTTTTTCATGCAAATGAAACTATGGCAAGCAATAGGTCAAAGCTGACATAAAGTCACAGGTAATAAGCATCTTAAATGTTTAAAATTGTTCAATGCAAAAAATCATAATGTTATAAGAACTAGAACCAATCACAACACTCACAAACTGCTACAATACAACATACATGCAGGCATTATAACCTACCTGACATCATTACCTCCATGAGCAAAAGACCCAAAGCAAGCTGTCAGGATTTGGAGGAAGTGAAAAAGCAGATGGACTTCTGAGGAGTCCCGCTCATCTCTCTCTTCTTCTGCAGTATCTTCATTGAGATTATTAGGATCTACTAACTCTGATGCCAATTTCATCTCTACACCTCCTTCCTCTGCTTCAATTTCTGCTTCAGCTACAGCATTGCAATAGCTGGAATAGCTGTCATAGCGAACCCTCTTTTTGGAATAAGACACTGTGTCTGTAACTAGCTTTTCACTGTCTTCTGGGGTTGACATGTCAGCAGCCTTGAAGGAAGAATGCACAGGCATCCCACATATGGCAGCTGTATAACAAGTGTAGCTATTGTTGCGCCGCAGTAACTTGTAGTTATTTTCTTGCGAAGGCCTATCTTCATTCCCTCTATCTAGATGTATTTTGTGCAGTAAATCTTTGTACAATCCTGAGTCTTTGTGCACAGTGTGGTACACATGGATGTCACTCTTCATGTGGCCATCAAAATTAAACGTGCCATTGGAGACAGGTGATTTTACCATACTGTGAGTCATTGAAAATGCCCTTCCTGAAATATTACAGAAAAATCTTATTTTCCAAAGAACATTCAAAAGTTTTACAACACATTTCAGAAAACATTGCTTCTTTATTTTCTATTTTCTATTTTTTCCCCACTAATCTTCATTAGCAAGTGCAGTAGAAACAGTAGATCCTATTTAAGAAAATATACCCACAGATAGTCCTCGACTTATGACCATTTGTTTAATGAGTGTACAACTGCTTCAAAAAAAATGACATATGATCTATGCTCACACTTACAACCATAGCTTTTTTTTGTCATAGAACGCCCAGAACGGAATTCCAGCACCTTTTTTGGATGGAACCTTGTAGGGTAGGCAAGGTGGGTTGTATGACATGTGCGAGTTCTGGCACCTTTTTTTTTTTTTTTTACAAAAAAAGTACTGCTTACAACCATTGCACCACTGTGGAAATATAATTGCAATTCAAGCACTTGGCAATCGGCTTGCATTTTCAATTGGTTATGCAGACACATGATTGCAATTTGTGATCTTTTTTTTTGCTGATTTCCAACAAAAAAAGTGCCATTGGGATTTACTTAATGATCAGAGTGATTTATTAAATGGTTGTTTACAAAGTTATCGTAACACTGGGTCCAACTCTACTGTATTTACAGCCTTAACAATGGAAATTCCAGGCCCAATTGTGTTTATAAGTGGAGGATTACCTGTAGTTCAAATTAAAATGCATTAAATGTGCCAAGCCCTTATATCCAGCTGCAGGCTAAAATATAGGAAAGCATCCAGAACTGGGTAAGCTCTGTCAAAGTTAAAAAGGAATAAGACTAAAATTAATTCAGTAAAATACAAAAGGGGCAGGGATAAAATCAACACCTTTAACTAGTGCCATATTCAGTATAGGAGTGGCACAATTGCTCAGCTGGCTTACTGGCTGGAAAGCTGGCAACTCAGGTTCAAGATCTGAGTGACACAAGATGGCGTGAACTTCCATCTTAGCCTCAGCTCCTGCCAATCTGGCAGTTTCAATGGGAAGGTAACGGAACTCTGTGATGTTATGCTAGCCAAATGATCATGGAAATGTCTTTGGACAGCACTGATGGAATGGCCTTGAAACAGACAAGCACCTCCTCCTATGGTTGGCAATGACTAGAGGAGTAAAATCTGCAGGGACTACTTTTATATTCAGTACATATCCATTCCCCTTTATGGATTACTGCCTTGTTGTGGCGAAGGGGCTTGCGTAACTCAATGAAGCTATAAGCTATGCCGTGCAGGGACACCCAAGATGGACAGGTTATAGCAGAGAGTTCTGACAAAATGTGATTCACTGGAGAACGAAATGGCAAACCACTCCAGCATCTTTGCCATGAAAACCCCATGGACAGTACTAAAAGGCAAAAAGATATGACGCTGGAAGATGAGCCCCTCAGGTCGGAAGGTGTCCAATATGCTACTGGGGAAGAGCAGAGGGCTAGTACTAGTAGCGCCAGAAAGAATGAAGCGACTGGGCCAAAGCCGAAAGGACGCTCAGCTGTGGATATATCTGGTGGTGAAAGGAAAGTCCGATGCTGTAAAGATTTTTTCTCCATAGGAACCTGGAATGTAAGATCCATGAATCAAGGCAAGCTAGACGTAGTCAAAAAAGAGATGACAAGACTGAACATCGACATCTTAGGAATCAGCGAACTAAAATGGACAGGAATGGGTGAATTTAACTCAGATGACCATCAGGTATACTACTGTGGGCAAGAATCCCTCAGAAGAAATGGAGTAGCCTTCATAGTCAATAAAAGAATAGGAAAAGCAATACTGGGATACAATCCCCAAAATGACAGAATGATCTCAATTCGAATCCAAGGCAAACCATTCAATATCACAATAGTCCAAATCTATGCTCCAACCACTGGTGCTGAAGAGGATGAAATTGACCAGTTTTATGAAGCCCTACAGCACCTTATAGAATTAACACCAAAAAATGATGTCCTTATCATCATGGGGGATTGGAATGCTAAGGTAGGAAGCCAAAAGATAACCGGAATAACAGGCAAGTTTGGCCTTGGAGTACAAAATGAAGCAGGGCACAGGCTAATAGAATTTTGTCAAGAGAATACGATGGTCATAACAAACACTCTTTTCCAACAACCCAAGAGACGGCTCTACACATGGACATCACCAGACGATCAACATAGAAATCAGATTGACTATGTGCTCTGCAGCCAAAGATGGAGAAGCTGTAAACAGTCAGTAAAAACAAGACCAGGAGCTGACTGTGGCTCAGATCATGAGCTTCTCGTTGCAAAATTTAGGCTTAAATTGAAAAAAGTAGGAAAAAGCACTAGGCCACTCAGGTATGAACTAAATCATATTCCTGATGAATATACAGTAGAGGTGACAAATAGATTTAAGGAATTAGATCTGATAGACAGAGTGCCTGCAGAACTATGGATGGAAGTTCGCAACATTGTACAAGAGGTAGCAACTAAAACCATCCCAAAGAAAAAGAAATGCAAGAAAGCAAAATGGCTGTCTGAGGAAGCTTTGCAAATAGCTGAGGAAAGAAGGGAAGCGAAAGGCAAGGAGAAAGAGAAAGATACACCCAATTGAATGCAGAATTCCAGAGAGTAGCTAGAAGAGATAAGAATGCCTTCTTAAATGAACAGTGCAAAGAAATAGAAGAAAACAACAGAATAGGGAGGACCAGAGATCTCTTCAAGAAAATTGGAGATATGAAGGGAACGTTCCATGCAAAGATGGGCATGATAAAGGACCAAAATGGCAGAGACCTAACAGAGGCAGAAGAGATTAAGAAGAGATGGCAAAACTACACAGAAGAACTATACAAGAATGAGCTTAACATCCCAGATAACCACAATGAGATGGTCATTGACCTCGAACCAGACATCCTAGAATGTGAAGTGAAATGGGCCTTAGAAAATCTGAGCAACAACAAAGCTAGTGGAGGTGACAGTATTCCAGCTGAGCTATTCAAAATCTTAAAAGACGATGCAGTAAAAGTGCTACACTCAATTTGCCAGCAAATTTGGAAAACTCAACAGTGGCCACAGGATTGGAAAAGGTCAGTTTACATTCCAATTCCAAAGAAAGGCAATGCCAAAGAATGTTCAAACTATCGCACCATTGCACTCATTTCACATGCTAGTAAAGTTATGCTTAAAATCCTACAAGCTAGACTCCAGCAGTATGTGGATCGAGAACTACCAGAAGTACAGGCAGGATTTCGAAGAGGCAGAGGAACTAGAGATCAAATTGCCAACATACGCTGGATCATGGAGAAAGCTAGGGAGTTCCAGAAAAACATCTACTTCTGCTTCATTGACTATGCTAAAGCCTTTGATTGTGTGGATCACAACAAATTGTGGCAAGTTCTTAAAGAGATGGGAGTACCAGACCATCTCATTTGTCTCTTGAGAAACTTATATGCGGGTCAAGAAGCAACAGTGAGAACTGGACACGGAACCACTGATTGGTTCAAAATTGGAAAAGGAGTCCGGCAAGGCTGTATACTGTCGCCCTGCCTATTTAACTTATATGCAGAGCACATCATGAGAAAGGCAGGGCTAGATGAATCAAAAGTTGGAATTAAGATTGCCGGGAGAAATATCAACAACCTAAGATATGCAGATGATACCACTCTAATGGCAGAAAGTGAAGAGGAACTAAAGAGCCTCTTGATGCGGGTGAAGAAGGAGAGTGCAAAAGTTGGCTTGAAACTCAACATTAAGAAAACCAAAATCATGGCATCCGGCCCTCTCAATTCCTGGCAAATAGATGGGGAAGAAATGGAGGTAGTGACAGATTTTATTTTTCTGGGCTCCAAGATCACCTCAGATGGGGACTGCAGCCAAGAAATTAAAAGACGCTTGCTCCTGGGGAGGAAAGCTATGGCAAATCTAGACAGCATACTAAAAAGCAGAGACATCACCCTGCCAACAAAAGTGCGTATAGTCCAGGCCATGGTTTTCCCAGTTGCAATGTATGGCTGTGAAAGTTGGACCATAAGAAAGGCTGAGCACAAAAGAATTGAGGCCTTTGAACTATGGTGCTGGAGAAGACTCCTGCGAGTCCCTTGGACTGCAAGGCGTTCAAACCGGTCAGTCCTAGAAGAGATCAACCCCGACTGCTCTTTAGAAGGCCAGATCCTGAAGTTGAAACTCAAATACTTTGGCCACCTAATGAGAAGGAAGGACTCACTGGAGAAGGGCCTAATGCTGGGAAAGATTGAGGGCAATAGAAGAAGGGGACGACAGAGAATGAGATGGCTGGATGGAGTCACTGAAGCAGTAGGTGAGAACTTAAATGGACTCCAGAAGATGGTAGAGGATAGGAAGACCTGGAGGAACGTTGTCCATGGGGTCGCGATGGGTCGGACACGACTTCGTAATTAACAACAACAACATATCCATCAAATGCTGCCAATAGTGGCATAGAATTTTGTAATGCTAGGTGTGGTATAGAAGTATC
Source organism: Crotalus tigris (assembly GCF_016545835.1). Classification (NCBI taxonomy): domain Eukaryota; kingdom Metazoa; phylum Chordata; class Lepidosauria; order Squamata; family Viperidae; genus Crotalus; species Crotalus tigris. The sequence goes on from NW_024100156.1 coordinate 75,605, forward strand.
ATCCTCTAGAAATTAGACATAGGCCAAATTAGACCTTTGGTCCATCGGTGCATTAAGGGAAAAATAAGCCTAGCCATTATATCTTTATAAAATGGGCAATAGAAAATTACTTGTTTCCAAGTTTTTATTTTTCCTGTGTCACAGAGACAAAACCTTTTAACTATTGGGCATCTTTATACCAGTACACAGAGAGTAATATTTAGGACCTCATTAGGATAAAGCTAATTTATCTAAATCAACAGGAAATCATTCTCAAATAAAATGAGGGGCAAGATGGAGACAAAGGATGCATGCATGCTAGGTTCTTTCTCATAGCTCACTCGGCCAGCCATCCCTCCTTTTTGGAATGCAGCAACTTGTGAGGGATGGCAGAAGCAGCTATTTCAAACTGGCCTGCGAAATTTCACTTTTATGCTTGCACTCTTTTAAATAAATTTGTTTCCATGTTGTTCTTTTTACCTTTCCTTTGCAATTTGTCATGTCTTTACCATTATATTATAAGTTTATGGACAAAGTATTATTTCAAGTTAGCAGTTTTGATGATGAGCATGGTGATAATAATGGCTGTATGTTTTGGTTTAAGCATAAAAATGGTCTACTGTTAGTATAGCCACAGGAATATTCCTGTTCTTGATTGCTGAAAAAGATGAACTGTCCACAAACACAGGTTTGCAGTATTTAGAAGTAAGAAAATAATACAAGATTAGGAAAACTGACCAAGAGTAGTAATGTATCTGAAATATATTAGCAAAATTAATTTAGAATAAGGAAGGGGCTGCTTGCTTGTGTGGCATTGGGGGAAGCATAGATACAAGGTGATACATAATTGGTGAGGTCCGAGAGAGGCTAGAGCTATATATAAACCTGCACATATATTATTCAAAGAAAAAAAATACAAAATTATTTTTCTCTTGTATTGTTATAATTATAAATTTGTTTTACAAAAACCTAACTTATATTCTTTACACTTACAGAAATCTCAGTAGCTGACACAGATTAATGAAGAAAAAAATTAAAATATGATATATATATTTAAAATAAACTTGTAATGAGCACATGCAATTGCCAAGAATTCAGAAGTCATTCCTGAGAAAAATTATGCCTTTTTATTCACCCTGCATGTTGAAAATATTAGGATGGATGTTAGAGGACTAGAGCATCAATGCACAGCAGTCTGATATTCCACATAAAAAGAAGAGAAACAATACATAAGTGCTTAATTTCTCACCATATGGTACACGTGCGTGGCTACCATTCGCTATATTATCTGATACTCCAGCGTCTTCTGTTCCACAGCTAGTCAGGGGAATAGTACTTTCATCACTTTCTTTTACACCAGGAAGTTCTTTAAAGACAGGCATATCCTCTTCTTGAATTTTGTCAATGCTTTCATCAGATATTTTTGATAGTGCACTTTCCTTCTTTAAACGACCTAGATAAAATAATAATTAATTTACAGAAATACCTTTCAGAGACAACATGACTGATGTCCTTTAAGCAGTGATACAATGATTTACTATTTTGTTAGCTAGAAATACAGTTCATGCATAACTTCACAATAAAACAGAAAATGTTTTTTAGCATAATCACCATCTATTTAGTTTGGAATATGAAACTTTAATCTGTCTTTTTTAATTCTTCCTTCAAAGTATGTTGTAAAGAAAAATATTTTTGCCAGGACCAAAGCATTCTGCAATTAGTTAAAAGCAATTTTGTATAACTTAATTCATTTTATACACCATTTGTACTTCTTGTACATAATAAAATTACATTTGGGGTCATGATATGTAATTTTTAAAATGCAAGCAATAGAATACCAGTCTTATAGCACCCAATAAACAAATACTTATAGCGTCTTATTAAAATATTTTAGCAGTGTTCTTGAAGTCCTCCTGTGAAAGATTTAAAATAAGATTATTTCAATCCATCATTTTATGAAAAAACATACTTGCTATTTTTCTTTTCATCCATGGACATACAAATATCCACACTAAGGCAGCAAATACAATTGATACACCAACTGATATCAGTGCTATTGCCCACATAGGAAGTGTAATTCCTAGGACTGAAAAAAAAAAGATGTTATGCTTTAGAGAGGATCTGGAATATTGTTTCAGAAATATAAGACATTAAATCAAAAAATTAAGTCACTTTCTTTTTAAAACAAGGATATAAATTCTGTTTTGCAAAAATGTTGATATTATTAAATACAAGTTTAATAAGTTCAGTTGTCATATTTTTCTATGTAATCCAAAAAAGGGATGGGATGCAGAACATTGCATCCCATCTCTTTTTTGGATTACATAGAAAAATATATTATGACAACTGAATTTATTAAACTTGTATTAAAATTATAAAACATGAGCAATATTATGTGCCAGATTTAATGTTAACTTCTCATAAGGAGATATAGAATTCTTGTACTAATTCACTCAAATAAAAAATGTATATCTACAACAATTGCTGTTTTTCAAGCAAATATTGCAAGTATTGAGGCTAATAGGGCCAACACTGAAATGTTCAAAATTTCAATGTTCAAGACATTGAAAAAAGTCATAACTTTTGTTATATCCAAAGAGATGAGGATTAGTAGGAAGCTGATCACCCCAGAAAGTGCCTGTCTGGCCTTACATTTTTAAGGTATTATTATAGAGAGCTTTCACCTTGGCTCAGTTTAATGCTCTATTCTCAGCAGCCATACTATAGTGGAAAAGTCTAAAATACGCCCATTTTGCAGTGAATAGCCATGGCAACTATACCTTCAATGGGAACTATCCAGTGGTGGGATTCAGCCTATTCACACCAGTTTGGCAGAACCGGTAGCTAATTTTTTGTTGTCCAGGCCCAGAATGGACTTCCAGAAACGGCATCCACACAGAGAACCAGTTGTTCACATATTTGAATCCCACCACTGGAACTATCCCACACTTCTTATAAACAAACAACAAAAGCTTTTAGTGCTGAGTTATTTCAAGTGGCAATGTCACATGCAAATGGGCCAAATTTATTATTTCAACATATGCATGATTCTACGTTAAGGATTTATTTAATCAGCAGTCCTTTTGGAAAAATCTTTGCTTGCGGACATTATCCTTTTGATAGAAATAAAAGCCAGTCTAAATTAAAGTGGGAAGAATACAAATTATATTCTGTGTCACAAAGGACAATACAATCTTTTCACAGTAGACTTCATCTACTCACCTGGAGCACCTGTATACATTATGGAGAACACATTAATAGTTATTGTAGCAGCATAGAACACTGGAAGGGCACGAAGACCATTTGGTACTGGATCTTCCTACATTAAAAGAAATATTTTTATATGTAATTGATAAAATCAGATTGTTTTTTAAAAAAATCAATGCATTATGCTCTAAACATTTTTAATACAAAAATTATTTCAGTCTGCTTGGAAAAACACTGCAGTGATCAAAAGGTAACCTGTGGCTTCGAATTTTGACATCAGCCCCATCAGCATAAGCACAAAATGAGAATATACAATGTTGATCTGCTGTATGATTTAATTTTAAAATTATAGAAGGTAAATTTTGGCTGGTTCTATTTTCTCCCCTAGAAAAGGCAAAAATTGCAATTGATATTGAATATACATAAATGTTTGTCACTAGGGAGACATATAATTTTATACACACACACACACACACACACACCTCATATAGAACAAAAAAAATGATGGTCCCATCAGCCCAGAAGAGTAAAGTACATACTTCATTTTATAGAATGGTAAGATTCGAAGATCTGAACTATTTCCACTAAACTAAATACATTCCCTACCTATTCCATAACTTATTATTCTCTTACCTGTCTTGCTAGTTCAGCAATCCATTCAGGATTAAGTATACAGAAAGTTATCTTGAACAAACATTACAAAGCATTAGACAAAGTTCTACAAGAACTCACCTCCCAAGTAAAAATGGGACAGATACAACTATCAAGAGATGTTTGCCCTCTTCATAAATTACCAAGGAGTTTAACAGCCAAACAGATTTAATGTTTGCTATTATGTATTATATAATCGCTGAGAGGAATGATAGTTCAAAATATTGCTTTTTTGAGCTGCTTCCAAGAACTTTCACCTTACCATATACCATATTATCTATTGCCAAGGATCAGCTGCTAAGATAGCATCTTTCTTTGTAATGCTGTAGCTTCAATAGAAAGCCCTCCATTTTCAAGGAAATATTTAAATCCTACGGTAAACTCTTCACTTTTTTCTTACCATTTATGCAAGGGAAAATACAAAGACTTGCTAGGGAGCAAGTTTAGTATGCCAGAAATAAGGGACAGTGAACAATGGACTTCTATCTCCCTACCTTTCATTTTTAACATAATGGTAAAAGACCAGAAATGTGTCTATTTTTAAGTTTAGTAACTGTTATTAGCACAAGATCTATGTCTGGTTTTCTTACACTTCCTATAACTGACACCAATGTTGTACGAGGGAAAATAAAGGAAGTGAAGATGTGAAAAGGCAAATAAAAAAGAACAGAAGGACAACAATTGGAGAAAGAAATAGAACTTCATGATCAGTAGGGACAAAGGAATCAGGACACAAAATGTTTTCTTTTTCAAAATTTCATATTTTTATCTATTTATTAAACTTAATACAATCTACTTTCATTATTTAATTTCCATTTGAAAATATGAAGTTCTTTTTTAGCAAGCTGTATTTTTTTAAATCAATAAAATATAGCAATTCAATTTCATTTCATAAATAAAATTAATACAGTTGTGGGTTTTATTCCAGGCTGTTATGGAGGATTAATCTAATGTAAAAAAAATTCGGATCAAGTATGTACTTATTTACATCTGGGGCAAATGTTTCTCTGCCAAATAAGAACATATTGCACAAAATAAGGAAGATTTTTTTCTGAGAGGAGGCTGAGTCTTGCATTATTAGAGAGGTCAGATCAGCTTTGCCACTACAGTAGCTTGAGTAGAAAAAATATATACCTAAAGCAGAGGTGCCAAGCTTAATTTCATTGAGGACCGCATCAGCATTGTGGTTGCCCTTGGAGGGGCCAGGTGGGTGTGGCTAGCATGGGCGTGGTTTACTGGGTAGGTGTGGCTGGGGTATGCAGGGCCTACTGAGTGGGCATGACTAGCTTGACATCGCTCGCGTCAGGGGCGCCTGTGCAGGCCTGGGGTGGATCTAAGGGTCTCTAGCGGAGAAGGAGTGCCAGGACATCGTTCACTAGAGGAGCCTCACCGTCCCTCTCAGGCCATGCGGGGGCCCCCCAGATGGTGGCATGGGCTGCCCAGAGCCTTGGACAGTGGAGGTCAAGCACCTAGCTCTTGAGTTCAGGGACCCCGCAGCCCAGCCTAGCCTAGCCCCACTTCCCCAAGGGGCACCCAGCTGCGCTTACCTCCTCCACGAGGCTGCTGCTGCTGTGCTCGCTCTCCTTGGACAAGTTGCTCATGGTGTTGCGGGAGGGCAAAATGTGTGGGTGAGGGAAGCCCATTCCCTCTCCATGTGAGGAGACCCGGCTTTGTAACCAAAGCATCTTCAGCGATAGGATGGGAGACCACCAGGAGAGGTCAGGAGGGGACAAGGGGATGGTGAAAGGGCAGCAGAGCTGCTTGGGGCCAAATGCTAAGGCAGGACTTCCCTCAGACCCTCCCTCCCTCTCATTATAATCTATCTTCCTTCCTTCCTTTCCCCCTTTCTTCTTTTTCCTTCCCTCTTCATTCTTCTTTCCTTCTTCTTCCTTCCCCTCTTTTCCTTCTTTTTGTTGGTCTTTCCTCTTTCCCTTTCTCCTTTCCTGTCCCTTCTTGGATGCTCAAATGCAAAAGGGGAAACATTTCTCGATGCCTCCTTGGCTTGTGATCAAATGCCACTTTTGTAACTAGTCTGTTGCCATTTAAAAGACCGAGAACAAACCAGGCTCAGTTTATCCCATGCTTATATTTAGTGAGGGCATCCACAGACAACAGTACAGCATAACTGTCAAAATGGTGGCTGTGATAATTGATCAGAGCTTCTCTGTTTTTTTATGTGCAACGGCTTTAGCATTTAGGAACAGAGGTGAGTTAGTTGCTTTTCTATTAATACATAATCCTTTTAAAAGAGCTCTCCTGCAGGGACCCTGCCATGGTCTAATTCAGACTGGAAATATAGCAAAAGAAAATATTTTCCCCTACTCTGCTTTGTCCTGTTTTCCCAACTGGAAATGACTGTTTGCAACATACAAGGAAGGGATACTTTCCTAAGAGTTCACAATCAAGAATACCAGTGTTAACTTAGATTGCCAATAAAGTCCTGTCTGTGACAAAAGAGAACACAAAATTGCTTTGAGTCCAAGTCTCAATGGATCCAGGATTGAAGCAGAACTGCATGAACTGGGGCATCTCCAACCAAGTTGCCTCTCCTTCCTTTCTTACTTTTTTCCCTCCCTCCCTCCCTCTGTTCCTCCCTCCCGCCATTCCTCCCTCCCTTTTTTCCCACCCTCCCTTTCTTCCTTCCTCCGTTCTCATCCTTCCTCCATGCTCAGGAAGGGGTGATGGGAGGGGGAGAGATTGCCAGCGCTGCCATGTTGCTGCCGGTCTTGCTATACCACGTGGGCAGTCGGGGGCTATCCCGGTGAAAGGAAAGCCTCGTGGTGCGAGGCTGGAGGTGCTGGTGGGAGGAGGGGTTGCATCCATCAACCTGGTTGCATCCATCAAAGCCAGAATGCACTCAGCCTTAGATCCACGGAGCAACCCTGGAACCAGCCTTGGAACCAGCAAGGAGCTGCCCTGCTGCCTCTGTCCTGCCCCCCCCCAGGTGTGCGCACAGGAGACGGCCAGCGCCAGTGTCCTGGATGAAGTCAGCCTGCAGGGCAAGATAGCCAGCAGGAACACTGGACTCCACTTGTGTATGTGCCCAGAGGGCGGGGCTGCCATCTGGATCTAAGGCTGAGCGCCTTCTGGCTTTGATAGACACAATCAGGTTGTAGATCAGTGCCGCCACCCCTCCCACCATGACCTCCAGTCTCGCAGCCATGAAGCTTTCCTTTCACTGGGACAGCCCCCACACGCCCACGTGCGATAGCAAGATCGATGGCAACATGGCAGCGCTGGCAATTTCTCCCCCTCCCATCATCCCCCCTGAGCACGGAGGAAGGAAAGAGACGAGAAGGAGAGAAGGAGAGAAGGAAAGAACAAAGATTCCATGGGGCAGCCCTGGAATCAGCAAGGAGCTGCCTTGCCGCCTCTCCCTTGCCCCCTGGATGTGTGCAAAGGAGACGACCAGCACCGGCATCCTGGGTGAAGTCAGCCTGTGGTGCAAGACCACCAGCAGGGATGTTAGACTCCGCTTGCGTGTGTGCCCAGGGGGCAGGGCAGGACTTCCCCATATATTTAAGGCTGAGTGTGTTTTGGCTTTGATGGACACAACCAGATTATAGATCAGTGCCCAATCGGCCTGGGTTGGGCTGAGATGCGGCAGACTGGTTCTTTGCTGTTTCCGGAGCAGATCCCTGGGCCGGATGGAACTACATAGCGGGCCGGACCCAGCCTGCAGGCCTTGTGTTTGACATGTCTGATCTAAAGTGTATAATTGTAGTTGCAATACTGGGAGATGGGACTGTGCAGATTTTTCTCCTTTTCATCTTAAATCCTACAGATAGTCCTCAACCAACAACCATAATAGAGCCAGCCATTATGATTGCAAGTCATGATGGTGGTTAGGCAAGATTGCCTCACTTAACAACTCCCCTCCAAATCTCTCTGATGCAGTCATTCATCAATCAATCAATCAGAATAGAGCTTGGAGATCTTCTAATCCAACCCCCTGCTCAAGCAGGAGACCCTGTACCATTTCAGATACATGGCTGTCCAGTCTTTTTTAAAAAACCTCCACTGATGAAGCACCTACAACTTCTGAAGGCAAGCTGTCTACTGGATAATTGTCCTCACTGTTAGAAAGTTTCTCTTTAATTCCAGGTTGCTTCTCTCCTTGATTAGTTAAATAATCATCTGGATTAAGAGAAGCATTGGGAGGCTCAGGGATGGGAAAGGCCCTGGGAAAGCTTAGAACAGGCCAGGTCCATCTGCTGTAGGCCTTGCAAGACCTCTCTCACTCTGAGACACTTCATGCAACATTTCCTTCCCCTCACAATTCCCACAGCCCTTTGGTATTCTTTACCCTCCACCTAGTCCCAACAGCACTCCTTCCCCCCCCAAGATTCCCACAGATCTTGTCCCTACTTTCCACCCAACTGACCCTACTCCTACTTTGCCTAGCTTTCCAAGATTTCCAGAGTTTCAGAGCTTGGGTTAGGGAACACTTCATTGCTGGGCCAAATGGCAGGATCCCAGAAGCAGCTGTCATTTTCCAAATGGCAACACTGAATAGTGATTACTCAGAAAATGGTGGCCATTTCCAGGATCACTCCACATGGCCCAGCAATGAAGCAGTCTGTTCTGCTTCCCTAACACAATCTATCCAGAGTTTTCCGCAGCAATGTGTAGACCATATTAGGAAAGCAAAACGAATTGCTCCTTCCTGGGCTACATGGCTACAACCTAGAACAAACTGCCTTTTCAGTGCTGCCACAATTCAGTGCATCTGATTGACAGCCACTGGGATGGTGCTAGGTGGCCTAGTAACAAACCAACTCGGTATGCTTCCCTAATCCAAACTGCAGACCTCTGGAGATCATGAAAGATAAGCTAGCAGTATAGGGCCTAGTGGGGTGGGAAGCAGGCTGTGGGGACATGGCTGTGGGTGAATGGGAGGAGATAGGCAGGGGGGGCACTGCAGTATCACTGTGGGTCGGTCATAAGGGCACTACAGTAGTCATGAATTCAGGACCCAGTCATAAGTACCTTTTTTGGGGGTGAAAAGATTGCTATGCTATCAATCACGTCAATGACTATTTGTACTTAATGTGTCCCTCTATATTCAATAAAAATGATTATTGTACCTGGAGAGTTACTGATTCGATGTATTTTTTTAGAGTAACATTAAAATGTATTCATCAAGGCTTCCGGTTCTGCGCAGCTAGTGTTACAGTTGAGGGATCGAGATGATCCAAGCCCTACGGCTGATTTCTCTCTGTTTGGGGACCCTAAATGGGCCCAAAGCCACCCAGGAGAGGTGGCAAGGAAGGAGGGAAGCCCCATTGATCCTGGGGAGATGGTGGTCGATCTGGACGTCTGAGGAAAGCTCTCCAAAAACCAACAGAAGGCTAGCGTCATTCATGACTCCAGCCCAAGCTACATGCAGCCGAAGCCAAAAAGCACTAAACTAAGCATGATTGTAAACAGTGTGCGTGAACTGGGTAAGAATATTGATTTTCTTTCTTCTACCTGATTGATTTCCTGAGAGAGAAAAAAAAAAGAGAGGGGGGGGAGAGAGAGACGGGGAGAGAAAACATTGTGGACTATCTACAAAGTGAGAACTATAAAACTTCAAAAAAAAATTGACCTTCCTGGATTATAAATATTTTTAAAATTGTGACTTTAAAGTAATTGGCAGAGAAAGGATTTTTGGTCATTACGGAGCAGCAGAGATCTGCAGAAAGAACATATCAAGAAAAAATAAATACTTACCAGGAGGAAATGTATGTTCTGTTACAACAAATGCAAATGATACTAACTTTAAACCATGAGGAACTTAAAAATGAATTTGAAAATTTAAAGGAATGCATTCTCAATTTAATGTCACAACAATTAAATGATCAGAAAACAAAAAAGTGAGAGATTATGTAAACAGACAACTGAATATAAACTAGTGGAGACTCAAGGGGTGAAAGATTTACAAGAAACATTGAACATGGAAAAGATAACTTGTATTCTAAGACCTAAAGTAAATTTGAGGATAAGGAAAAAGATTTGACAAAATGGACTGCTGAGCTCTTGGGAGTACCACAAGAAATGGGGAGACAAGGGATAACAAGAGAAATATTCAATGAATATGAAGGGGCAAAATCTTTTTACAAATACATGATGTTTGATTTACCTATTATATCCACAACAACATCTGCAAAATTATGGAAAGACTCTTTGATTCAGTGGAATATTGTATATTGATTGGGAAAGATGCTTGGCAAAAGAAGAGAGCTAAAGAGAGAATTGAGGAATTAGATGATGGGATGTATCAGAGGGAATATTTAAAAATTAAACACTTGTTGGAATATGGCTGAAGAAATAGATTTTAGTTTAAAAGGGATAAACCCTCCAAGTAAGACAATATTTTTTTCTTTTCTCTTCTTTTATTTTGTTTTTTGATATGAGAAATATAAAAATGTTTGGGATGATCAATATAAAGGAATATTTAGATATTTAAATTAGATATTAAATTAGATAATTAGATATTTAAATATAATTGATTTTAAGAAAATGCCAATGGATAACTAAAAAGGGAAAAATGTTTTGAATAGAGTTAAAAGATTAGATGATTAGATTTATTAAATGGAACATTTAAAGATTAAACATGGTTTAAGTATAGGTAAACAGAACAGAGAAAAATTGGAAATAATTATATACTAGTTCAAGAGGGATCTGTATTTTAAATAGTATATTATTTTGTTATTTTTTCTCTCTTTTTTTCTCTCTCACGTCTTTTCTTTTCTATTTTTTCTTTCGTGTCTTTTTCCTATTTATTTTTTAGGACATCAAAATAGATTTAAATACTTTAAGGTAATTAACTCTGGGAAAATTTTAACCAGTAGAAATGTTCTGAACATTGATGGGGAAATAAATTTAAATAAGAATTGTAAACAGGATTCATGACGAGACAACCAAGATGACTAGATAGAAAAGAAGCATGATATTGATGTGACTATTATTGGTAGAAATTTTAGAAAAATCTTTATATTTAATTGTTATCTATCAAATAAATTAGAATTGTATTAATTTAAGGTTACAAAGAGAATATGATTGGAAGAAGAGAAAATCAAGCAAAGCTATTATATGGACTTTGGAATATAGAAACTAACAGTTAGTGATTACTTTGTAAACATAAACCCAGACAACATGCTGTTTACCAAATATCTATGTTAAAAAAAATCAATAAAATATAAATATTTAAAAAAAGATATTCATCAAATAGATAATTTATTATTTTAACCAAAACAATTTAAAAACTGAGGATCTACATTTTAAAACCAACTAGGTATGCAGATCTCATTATACAAATACTATTATTCAATTATTATACAAATGCTTAAATATCAGATACATCTTTAGAAATTAACAAATACTACTTGTATTTCATTCTAATTTGCATACCATTTTCATTTTACTTATTGGCATTATAGTTTTAATTAATTTTATTGTTCTATTCTGATGAATTAGTGTGCAGACATACTGCAAAATAAATATAAGCATCATTAAATGCCACACCTTTATATCAAATAACGCCTTTCAGTGTGTCTAATGGGAATGAGATATAACAAATGGCATCAATGCATTGCTATAGTATCAACAATACTAACCTTATTTAAGATGAAAAATCTGATCAAGAGAAACAGTGCACCAGACATCATACCAGATAATAGTGGGGAGATAAACCAGGAAGCAACTGAATATAAATTCAAAGAAATGTTACATTCAATAATTGGCAAGGTTCCATCCAATGTAAAATTCTGCTAAAGAATAACTTGTTCTTTATGTTACTTTCTAATAATTGTTTAAATAGACTCAAAGTTTGCAATAGTGGCGAATAGCTGTAGTTTGAGTATAGGATGAGGATGAAGGTTCATTCTTGGAGTTTGTGGGTTGGCTTCAAACGATTCTTACCAGACTAGGTAACATCTTCAGCAGCTTTTAGGGGATGTCTGTGTCAGCACTGACACAGACATCCCCTAAAAGCTGCTTAAGATATTACCTAGTCAGGTATCGAAAAGTTCATAAATCAAACTACAAGCTCAGAGAACAGAACCTTCACCTTCAGACTCAAAGTCATTTTTAAAAAGTGTAAAATTCAGCCAAGGGAAAGATGTTTGAATCCAACTGATTTCAATAAAGATGTTATATGCCTCTTATACTAATTAAGTTTATATTTAAAAGTACTTTTAAATATAAATGTCCAAAATGTCATCAGAATTTTTTATTCTGTGCTGTCAAGTCGAGTTTGCTTAGTTTTTCTTTGTATTAAATGTTCATCTTACTTTTTTTCCATATAGCTTTTACTGTTTAAAATCAACACCAGAGTTCGATTTCTTGAAGTTTAAAAAAAACACCTTTAAAATGAAAAAATGTGTATGTATGTACGTATGTAAAAGTGGTTCATCTGATAGTATAAAGAATGTCATATAAATTAACTAAATAAAAGTACTACTGAAGTTTATAAATAAATACTGAATTTATAGTTTAAATTCTTAAGCAATCTTTTAAAAATAACAGTAACATATAAAATATATAAACTAACAAGGAATAAAAATATAACAAGATTCTGCTGAACACTGTGTGAAACCAATATGCATTCTCTAATTTTGCTCTACCTCAATTAATTTTACTAAATTTAATTGGTTGCGGAAATAGATCAACATAATATTTCAGTAATACTAAAAGTTTCCGTAGCTTAACAGAGTTTTAAGAATACTTTATTTTTTAACGCAGCTATGTTACATAAGAGAGCTAGTTTGCTCTAGTAGTTAAGGTAGTGTTTCTCAACTATAGCAACTTCTGGGAGTTGAAGTCCACATTATCTTAAATTTACTAAGATTGAGAAATGCTACATTGAGCTATCAGGCTAGAAACTAGGAAACTGCGAGTTCTAGTTCTGCCTTAGGCACAAAGCCACCTAGATGATCTTGCGCTAAGAACTTTCTCTCAGCCCTAGAAAGAAGGCAAAGGCAAACCATTTTTGAAAAAACCTCAGGGACTTATCAAACTGGTCTCTGAGAATAGGACATAGTTGAATGGAAGAAAACAAATTACACTATGAATAGTAGCATTTATATTATAAATAAAAATTATAGTATGGAATTCAGGGCCTGTGACATCTGAAATTGTATTTCAATTTGTAAATGTCTTTTGTCTTAATTAACCCTGAAATTCGTTAAAACGAAAATAATCATATGACTCAACCATTTTTTTCGCCCTTTTCCTTTCAGAGAGTGATTAATATACTTCTAAATGGCTAACCCCTAACCTAATACATTATAGATACATAAGCATTTAATTATCAGAATTCCTGTGCATCTCTTGCCTGGAGAGTCTAATTTTTGTATAGTATCTTAATGAAACTATAATTTACAATGATGTCTGAACTACAAACAGTAGCATTCCAGACAAAACATATTTGAATATAACTATCACAACTTTTCAAAACACTTTTTAAAATTCATTGCATGTTATACATAAAGAGAATGTAATTTACCAATCTTGACAAGTTCCATCCACTGGACTCCTTGTGTGCCAATTGCAACTAATGAGAAACCTATAGTAGAACCCACTATACAATGAGTTCCAGATATTGGAAGTTTCAAAAATGATGCTATCAGCTGCCAAACAGCAGATCCTAAAATGTAAAGTATAAAGAGAACAATCAAGACAGGACATTTTAACATTCTGGAATATTAGAATTTGAAGTCATCCATATAGTCTTGCAAAGGCAAGAAACTCCTTATAAAGGGTGAGAGTTACTGGATGCCACCAATTCAATTGAGAAATGATTTGCTCTCTACTAATTTCAGTTCAAATATTCTTATTTTCTGTAGTGTAATAAAAGATCTTCAGGTTAGCAAATATTCTTATATCATCATATATTTTATTGTTCCACTTTTATGAATACATGCCCTTAATAAGAACAAACGACTAATGGTGCAAATATATTTATTTCTTTTATTTGGGTAATTTCATTGTCAAATATGGGATTCTGATAACTATCCAACCCACACAATTTTCAATAACTCATCACTATCTACCATTTCAGGATATCTGACAGAGTTCTACTTATACCATATTTCAATAAGACCCAGTATCTCACTCATAGCTGTAGAAAGACACGGAGTTTATACAACAAACTATCAGTTTAATATAATTGTTTGAGTCTAATACTTTTGTGAATTTTTGGGATTACCACTGCCAGTAATCCTCAATTTGTGACTATAACTGGGACCAGAATTTCTGTGCTAAGCAAGATAAATTGTTGTTATGTGGGTCAGGTCCAACTGTACCTTTTTTTGCCATAAATCTTAAATGAATCATTGCAGTTGTTAAGGCAATCATGCAGTCATTAAGCAAATCTGGCTTGACGAAAGTCAGCTGGCAAGGTCACAAATTGGGATCACGTGAGCACAGGACATTGCAACTGAATTAAGTATCTCAGTTACCACATGCCCAAATTTTGATGATGTGACCATAGGAATGCTACAATGATTATAAGTGCAAAGACCATTCATAAATCACTTTTTGAATGCCGCTGTAACTTTAAATGGCTGTTAAATGAATGGTTGTAAGTACTGTATTTCTTTTCCGTACTTCAGCCACTTCAATAAGGGTACATCGAGCCAACAAAGCAGATATTACAAGCTAATAAATTGTTGGATGCAGTGTATAAGGTAGAAACAAAGAAACATTCAAATAATCTAAAAGGGAAATTATCTTCATGGTTAAAGTAATCCTTGTAGTACATGTAATCTTATATTAACAAGCATTTTCTTCTTGAAACAATTGCTACATTAGGAAATGTACAACTGCCAAATATTTACTAGCAATAGTAATCCACAAAAGTGTTGGACTCTTAACAATTTATTTTTATATATATTAGTTCATTTGTTTCATTATCTGGAACTATACACAATAAAAATTTGATTTGCTGATTACCATTGAAGAAATAAACAGGGCTCTAGCATCATTTTAAAGAAAGTCACACCAATGAATTGCAGGAAATAACTCAAACACAAACATTTAAAGTGTACAGGAATGAAAGAGAAGGATAGGCATTGTAATAAATAAGGGAGAAAGGAAGGAATCCCATGTGCCAATAAAAAAAATATTCATATGGCATAGCACACTTCAAAAATACTTTTTTCAATTCTACTTCTGGAATGTTTTGAACTAATTAACTATCATTCTCAACAAATCAAAGGGGGTAAAGGCAAAACCTGATTAAATAATTGCTTTATATGATAGATACATCTAAAACTAAAATATACTTCGCTCTAGCTAGAAGTACTAAATAATATTCACACCCAAAGGTATTATTAGAAAAGTACCCAGATTTCACTCAGAAATTTTTTGGCAGTGGTTTGTCAAAAATTACCTACATCCCATTTGCATCAACTAAGCCAGGGCTTTTCAATCTTTTCAACCATTGTACCACTTTTAGGATATGGCAACATCTGAGTACCAACAGTCGCCTAGCAAGGTGTCAAAAACTTGATGACCCCCCCCAAAAGGAAAAAAGTAATGAAGTACAGGTAGTCCTTGACTTACAACAGTTCGCTTAGTGACTGTTTGAAGTTACAATGGCACTGAAAAAAGTGCCCGCAAGCCACAGCCGAGCAAGATACCTGCCTGCCCGCCCGCCCGCACTCTTCCTCCTGTCCGAGGTTTTCATTGTTGTGAGCATTTCTGTTGAGGATTGGCAGCGGGGGTGGGGGGGTGTTTGGTTTTTATTCTCCCCATCTGCTGGGTGGTTGCAGCAGGCTTTGGTCACTTCACATGACCCTGGGACACTATGACCGTCATAAATATGAATCAGTGCCAAACACGTGAATGTAAATCACAAGACCCTGGAGATGCTGCAGCATTCCAGCTGATCGGCGCTTCTTCTAGGCTCAGAAGCGCCAGGATCAGCACCGAGGTCCAGCTGGAGCCTGGCGCTGATCCTGATGCTTCCACTGAGCCCTGACAGCCCCGAAGAAGCACTGATCCTGGAGCTTCCGCTGATCCCTGCAGCTCCAGCTATCTCTTGCTCAGGCTTGTGCGGTGCTGCCACCAGTTCAGCTCATTTCCCTCCCCCGCTACCACTTTTCTCGGATGGTCACGTACCACCTGTCAGGTGCCAATGTATCACAGGTGGTACCACTGGTTGAAAAGCCTTGAACTAAGCTGAGCAAACATTTATTATTTTAAAAGTGATAAAACAATGACAACAATCCCTCTCACAAAGATCATTCTATTCTCTTTTAAAATAATCTATTAACATAATATACCACTCCTTTTATGAATTCAACAAGCAAAACACATGACTTATAGTATTATCTTTCTAAGCAAATTAGGTTTTTTTATTCTAACACAACTTCTCACTCCCAAAGCTTACTGTTTAATAATTTATGGTCCCAATGGACTTATTTTGGGGCAACAACAAACTAAAACAGCATCAAAGGAATGCCTTCTGGAAGTGAAAATGTTTGGATGAAATGGTGTTAAAGTTCATTTGATAGCCACAGAACGTAAATTAAATACAAGTGATGAGACATAATTTTAACTGTAACCTATTCTTATACAACTACATTAGGAGTAATCTAAGATTCTTGTTTTGGTTCTAATCAAACATATACATCAAAATTCAGGATAGCAAGATAAATCCAATATTCTAATGTTAACTAAGCCATATTCTGTATTGATATATCCTCGCAGAATGTAGAGTTATATTCTAATCCCTCTAAGGGAGGAAGAAACGCACCCTTCATAAACAAACTTGGACATAATATTTTATGCGGACTCCATTGCTTTGCCATTCATCTAAAATTAGACCTATATATCAATTAAAAATATTTTAATCATTATCTGTATTTAATCATTAACAGTCAAAGTATTTTAAATAACCTTAAAATTTTTAGAATTAATTGATTTGCAACTGCATATAAGACTCCATCCATTTTTAAAAGATGAAAATTAATATAACTGCAAATAGTAGAACAATTTTTTTATGATGACAGTGGAAGTAAGAAAACATATGCTTTTAAATGAGATGTACATTTTTCTATCCATACAAATTTCTGCTGGGTTAAAAAACAGGATGTATCCCTCCCATTTTTGTTTTCATTTTCAAGTGTGATACAATTTAAGACAGCATTTTTATCCTCAACATTTTGTCTTATGGTTAAATGTTCATATAAACTAATAAATCAAAATATGGTACTTGACAGCCTATTTAATGAAGATTCCAATCCTATTCCGAAGCCAAAAAAGAAAGTATCCATACTTTTTGGTTATTGCTGTTATCTGCCTTCTCTGTACAATTCAAGTGGGAGGGAGCAACAGTGCAACCCCATAGCACTGTACAGACTCAGAGTTGTGGACAGTCCCAGAACAAGCAAGTCAAGCTCCCAAGAATATCCTCCTGCCCCTCGGTCTCAGAATGGATCCCAGCAAATGTTTTGAAATGTCATCCCTTGAGGGCAATCTGATCTGCTCACTAGAAGCAGAGGGCTGTATTCTCTTGATAAGATCAAATCGCATTTTCCTAACTCATGTTTGCATTGTTGTGTGGGGAAGAAAATAGGAGCTTCTTGTGGCTTATTTTCCCCAAGCTCCAGTGTAAAGAAAAGAAATTACTGTTCTCCCCAAACCCTCACCATGTTCCAAAGAACGGGAGACACTGACTGTAAGCACAAATAAAATAGATTCATAAGATAAGCTAGTATTTTAAGATTTCTTTTTCATAAAAATTCATAAAATTATAAATACAAATCTAAGTCACCAATATTTTAAGTATACTACAGTGAAATGTAATGTTATGTTATCTTGCCAATATCTTGTTATATATTACTCTTTTAATAGTTTTAGAATATCATACACTATATTGAAATAGTAAATAAACAGAATCCTTAGAAAGACCGATTATAATTCAAATCTTTTAAACTTAAGAATGGGCAATATTTTCTTTCCTAAAATAATATAATCAACTACAGATAATATTAATCTTGCTCTAAACCAACTGTGATCTGAATCTATGGTAAAAAAAGGTATAAAATTAACTTCTATTAATTTTAAACTACTAAAGGCATCTGGCCAAGGAAGAGCGTGCAGAACCCAATTCCAAGGCCTGCTCTTGACTTCTCAATAACTTCCTCAATCTCCATGGAATTTTGTAGATTGAGAAATGTGCAAATTATTACTTTAGTTTTACCAAGATATAAGAACTTTTAATTGTTTGAAAAAAAATAAATACTTAAGAAAAATAAGGTTACTTACCAACCATTGCACTGACTTCTCCAGCCATAAGTAGACCTGTTGAGTTGTCATAGAAGTTCACATCAATTATACCTTTACGAATGGTTTCACCTACTTTTGCTCCCAGCAATACTGAACCAGTAGTTTCAAAAATTGAAGCAAGGATACAGGCTTGGCGCAAAGTAACTACACCAGAACCCACAGCAGTACCAAAAGAATTTGCAACATCATTTGCACCAACTGAAAATGCTAAAATAAAAGCAATGATAAAACCCACAACGACCATCCACAGATATTCTTCCAATGCCATTTTTCTCCGAGTGCTCTTGTAGTTCAGATTCCCATTTAAAACTATTTTAATTAAACAAAGCTGAAAGGTAGTGAGCAGATTTAAAAGCTGATTTTATGCACACAATGAGTTCTCTCTGGAAAGTGCTGTGTGATACAGGAGCGTGAAGAAACTGCTAACTGGTGATTTTCAAGCTACTGTCAATACTGTTTGTTTGGCTTAATTCAGTCACCAGCAAGATCCATTCCATATTTTGCTTCAGTAGGTTTACAGTTGTAGTGATCTCTCCTACAAAAAGAAAAAAAAGAAAAAACTAGAATCAAACACTATATAATTATAAATAAGAAAATCTAGAATGTCATATGATACCCTGGTAACTACAGACAAAATGGCTGAAGTCAGATTAAAACTGACAGTACTTAGGGGACAATAATAAATTATAATTGAGACTTTTCTACTTCCTAGAAAACTTAAAAAATTAAATAGAGACGTAGGCATAATCTTTTGATATTTACCAAGTATCTGTAAGAAAGAATATATTAAATTAATCTTATTATGATTAAGCAAGAATGTCCTTTAGCAAGGATGCCTGCTAAACATAATTAAAGCGTAATTAATCTGTGTGGTTCAAAATAACTTGAATGTGCTTTTTCCTGTGTAAATTTATTATACTTTGTCTCTTGTAAAATAGCAGAGACTGGTATTAACTCCTTGTACTGTTTAGAAAACTGAAAGCATCCTTGTTCCTTAACTAATTAAGTCTATAACATAAAGGCTACTTCATGCAGATTTATCAAAATAATATATTAGTTGCTATTGTCTGTCCTGCTGAACATAGTTTGGGACACATTAACTTTTGAAATACACTACTTGAATTGTAATCACATAAATTTTATCATAAACAGAGCTTTCCATTACAATCCTTGTAAAAAATGAATTAAAAAGTCATCTCTTCTAGAAACTCTGAAATCTGATTTTGCTTTAACATAATACTTTGTGCCAGGTAACTCAAATTCTATTCTAAGAAAGTTAAATTCTGCTACTTGAATGAGTTTTGAATACTTGACAAATACAATAATTCATTAATGTCATTATGTCCACAAATCATAAGAAAGCACTAGCAAAGAACCTAGGACACTGAAGCCTCACACTCAACTACCAGAATTAGTTTCTTTATTTTACCAGTCTGCCCATTCAAGTAGTTCTTGTTTAACAACCATAATTGGAATCAGCAACTCAGTCATTAAATTAAGATTGCTAGGTGAAAAATCATGTGACTGTGACTACAATCTTACTTCAGCTTTCTTACACACCTGCAAAGATTATAAATGTGAGCATCGGTTGCACACTTTTCCATAATAAACACAACAATGAACAGTCACTATATGAGGCAGTTGCTAAACAAGGACTACTTGTACTATCAACAATGTATGTTTAAAAGAATTATTCCTGGAAGTACTGGATGTCCACAAAAAAGGATGTTCTGGTACTCTTTTTCTAAAGCATCTCCTCCTACAGTGACGGGGCGTTGTCTTACCTGAACGCCTTTTCTCAGCATGATGATGGAGAATCCACCAATGGGTTTTGCTTGTCTTCTGCCCGTAGACTAAGTCAGCCAATTTTGCTACGCCTCTCTTCCTGGGCCCTCCTCTTCCCAATCTCAACTGAAGCTGTTGGCTATGTTTCCCGTGTGTTGGCTCAATCTTTTTCCAGCACAGGACCTGACTGGCCCTAAGGATGGGAATGGATTCTCCAACGTCATGCTGAGAAAAGGCATTCCGCTGCATCCCCGGATACCGTAGATGGTGAAACAAGAACTACTAGTGGTTCATCTACTATTGGGACCTCTATTACCTCCGATAAGGCCAGATCTATGTTGAACAGCTTCTTCTCTGTCCCCCCATTGGAAGGAAGGCCCTCGGTGCCCCTAAATTATTCTGAATTGTGTCAAAGAAGAGAGGGGGACAGGGAATAAATTGTTGTGTGTAAGTGGGCTGCGAAAACACTCTGCTGTTTGTGTCCTGATGTGCTGAGGATCCCTCTTGGGGAAGCCTCGGTCTCTTAATCTTTGCAGTGCTGCTGGCCTTGTGAAGCAAGGATTTGATTAAAGATGGGTTGAAGAGGCCCATGAATGGTGGAGGATCTGGGGATACAGTATATCATCATCCTCCGACAGCCCCTGATCCATTTGCTCATAGTCCTCCGCGGGAGACTTCCTGCTTCTTGAGGAACGAGAAGGGGAAATTGATTCCTGGTATGCTGAGGCCTCCTCCTGTGAAAGGTAGGAATGGCCTCTTGAAGCTACAGACCTGGCTCTGGACCTATGATGTCTTGAAGAGGCTATGGCCTGAGCAACGACCTGAGATATCAGGGATTGTAAGTGTTCCAATGACAAGGCTCCCTGATTGTCTGAAAGACTAGGCCCTGCTGCAGAGTTTGTGTCTGGTACTCCTGGGCTTTTGGGCCCTTTGCTTAGGGGGGATCTGTCTGCCTGTTCTGTGTCAGCCTCTGTTTCCAGAGGTTCCTGACTAGGCTGCAGCGGACCAAATATTTCCTCCTCCGTGTAAGCTGGTGGGACTAGGCCGTCTCCTGCTATATTTTGCCTCTTTTCAGCTCTAGAGAACTGTTTCTCCAGAGCCTGGTGGCAACGCTTGGCCTCCTTGTCCGATGCCTTGGAGGATCTTTTGCTAGAAATTGCTTTGGCCTTGATCCTGCCCGCTGCCTCCTGGTTGGAGGATCTTGGCCTCTTGCGTCCAGGGGGACAGATGGAGGAGTCCTGTGCTGTCTGGGCAGCATTGGTGTCTGCCATTTGCAGAAGAGATATCTCAGCGCAAGACTGAGAGAAATCTCTGTTAAGAGGCTTGTTAAAGGGCCTGTCCTGACCAGAGAGTAATCTGTTAGTGATTGGAAATAATTCCTGTGGGGGTGTCAGTTAATAGTACAGACACCAGCTGTGCTCTCCTGTATCAGTCCCTGTGCTGGCAGGGGTATATCATCTTTGGGGAGCCAGAAATTGTCCTGTCTCTCCTTCCCCTTTCCCTTTAAAAGGGGGTGGTAAATTGCCTATAGGCTGGGATGTAGGTGATTAGGAAGGAGGAAGAATTTCCTTATTTCAATGAGAAAAGGTGTTTTGCGCACTTCCCTGCCTTCCCCCTCCCACTGTTTAATCAAACTGGTCCTATTCAATCCTGGAGAAGAGGAGATTATGATTGCATTGAAGATTGTTCTTGAAAGAATTACCAATTGCTTTAAAAAGAGCTCATCTGAATGCTTAGTTTCCCCCCCCCCCCCCGGAGGCCACATGGAGCCAAAAATGGCAACTGGCCTCTCTTTCAGTCTCCACTGATTACACTCTGCCGATCAGCTGGCCTTAAGATGAACCTGTTGCTGCTCCGTGATCGGCTGAGACGGCGAACAAATGGCCATTTGTTTGCACACACCCCCTTTATAAAAAGGCAAGAAATAGAAGATAAAATTACGACCTGATCCTGGAGCCAAGGGAAATGTGTCCTTCTCGGCTAGAGACTAAGCTGAGACTGGGAAGAGGAGGACCAAGAAAAGAGAGGTGTGGCAAAATTGGCTGACTTAGTCTATGGGCAGAAGACAAGCAAAACCCATTGGTGGATTCTCCACTCATCATGCTGGAGAATACAGTGATTGTACTCTACCCCAATGGAAGCCACTCTGATCGCAATACAGGTAATCTGGAATTTATGACCATTCTGAGATACAACAGCTTTACCTTCAACCACTGTAAAAAATTTCCCAAGTCATTTGACTGTATTTTGGTTGCTTTGCAAACAACTCAGCTTTACAACCAGTTACAATGCCCCATAGTCACATGATTGTGATTTGCATTTTTTTGCCATTTATCAAAAGAATGGGTTCATTTAAAGACCATACCATTCACTTAACAATTGCATCATTTGCTTAATGACCACCATGAAAAATTTCAAAAAATGAATAGGTGCATTGACTTATGATCAAATTTCCAATCCCAATTTTAACTGTGGATTACCTGTAATATTTTTGGCCATTTATCAACAATATATGGTATTTATAGTATGCTCATGCAGCAATGAAACCTGGAAAAATTCACTTATATAAATCCTGCATGGTAAGAGAGCTGATGATGGCCTCAGCAGCAGTTTACAACATTTGCAACTCTTTTTAAAAAATTAAACCTGACCCAGTTTATATTCAATGTGATTCTCAATAAGTTTCAGATTAATCCAATTTTAAATAATTACATTTAAAGTTATTAAACCAGCACTACCTATTTTGTACCATTCATGCTTCTATCACAGACCCATTCTCTCCTGGTTGAGATTAATAATAAAGTAAAATTATGCTCTCATAAACCTTACCCAATGACTTATTTCCCAGCAAATCTTTCACGCTTATCAGACTCCTGTTCCTATTACTATTTTCATAGTAAACATTTTTTTCTTACTATTTATATCTAAATTCTCTCTTAACCACCTTAACAACTGAAATAGTATCTCAGCAGCAAGCCTTAGAAAGGCAAAAAAAAGGGGTGTTGACTTACCTGAACGCCTTTTCTCAGCACGGAGATGGATAATCCATGCAGTGGGTTGAGACTGTATTCCTGGCCAATCAGATCAGTCAGCCAAAGTTGCCACGCCCCGTCCTGGACCATGATTCTCCAGTCTTGACTCGAGCGCAGCCATTGACTGACAGTAAGACGTTTTGGCTCCACTAAATATACCCTATTATCCTAGTCTATAAGGGTGGGTGTGGATTATCCATCTCCGTGCTGAGAAAAGGCGTTCAGGTAAGTCAACGCCCCTTCTCCAGCACTGGAGATGGATAATCCACGCAGTGGGACATACCAAAGCCTATTGTCCCTTGGGTTGGGGAATAGACTGGTCCCGTGTGTAACTTTGGTCTAGAACCTGCTGGAGAACCCTCCTACCGAAGGAGGCCTCTGCAGAGGAGTACTTGTCGATTTTGTAATGGCGAATGAATGGAGAGGGCGAGGCCCAAGTGGCTGCCCTGCATACCTCTTCAATAGAAGCCTGCATGGCCCATGCTGCTGAGGTGGCAGCACTCCTTGTGGAGTGGGCCGTGATATGCTTGGGGACTTGCAAGGACTCCGCCTGGTATGCCCCAGTGATGCATGCCCTAATCCACCTACCGATGGTAGAGGACGAGACCTTCCGGCCCCTAGTAGCGGGGTGGAAGGATATGAAAAGCGCTTCCGAGCGTCGGAATTCCGCTGTGCGCGAAATGTAATGTCTTAGTGCCCTTCGTACGTCCAAGGTGTGCCATTGTTGCTCCAGGGGATGAGCTGGGTTTGGACAGAAGTCTGGTAGGACTATTTCCTGTGATCTGTGAAAAAAGGAGTTGACCTTTGGAATGAATGGTCTATTCTTAGGACTACCTTGTCCCTGTGAAAATGACACAGGTCCTTCCTCGTTGAGAGAGAAGCTAACTCGGATATCCGTCGAGCTGACGTGATAGCTACTAAGAATGCTACCTTATGGGTCAGGTAGCGAATGTCACATGTTTTGAGTGGTTCGAAGGGCGCTCTGGTAAGAGCTTGTAGTACTCGTGGTAGTTCCCACGATGGATACCTGTGCACGGTTGGCGGTCTGATGTTCGCAGCCCCCTTGAGGAAGGATCGTATTAAGGGATGCTTGCCCAAGGATTCACCGGGGCTGGCAGAAAGTATAGTTGAGAGGGCGGCGATTTGCCTGCGCAGCGTGTTTGGCGAGAGGTCCCTCTCTAGGCCATCTAGTAAAAATTCTAGGATCTTGGGAACTGTGATCCCTTCGAGTAACAATTCCTGTTTAGAGCACCATGATTGGAAGCTTCTCCACGTGGCCTCGTAGATACGGTTCGTGGAGGGGCGCCTTGATGCCTGTATGACCCTAATTACACCCTGTGAGCAAGCCCCCTTGGCTAAAATTGACCGTTCAAGAGCCAGACGGCTAGTTGTAGCCATTGTGGCTCTGGGTGGAAGATCTCCCCCTGCTTGAGGGAGATCCTCTCCGGAGGAATCCGCCATGGATTCATGCGGGAGAGACTCCTCAAGTCTGCGAACCAAGGTCTCCTTGGCCAATAAGGGGCCACAAGGATTACCTCGGCCCTTTCCCGCAGAATCTTGCGTACTACCGCCGGAAGGAGAGGTAAGGGTGGAAACGCGTACAGGAGTCCCCTTGGCCATGGGCTCCGTAACGCGTCCGTCTGGTCTGCTCCCCTGGATGGGAATCGGGAGAAGAAGCGAGTTAGGTGGGCATTGGAAGGAGAGGCGAAAAGGTCCACCTGGGGAAGCCCGAAGCGGTGACAGATCTCCCTGAAGATCCTCGGGTGTAGTTGCCACTCCGAGTGATCTATTGTTGATCTGCTCAACAGATCTGCTTGGATGTTTGCCTCCCCCGATATGTAGTCGGCCTTTATGGAGGCCAGATTTTGTTCCGGCCAGGCCCCCAGTAGGAGGGCCTCGGCCGAGAGCGAGCGAGAGTGTGTGCCCCCTGACGGTTTATATGGGCCTTGGCTGTCACGTTGTCCGTCAGGACCAGTACGTGCCTGCCTTTTATGCTCCTGTGAAAATGCCTTAACGCTAGGTGAATAGCCCGTAGCTCGAGCCAGTTTATGTTGTGTCGGAGATCCACCGCTGACCAGCGGCCCTGTGACCACTTGGTCCCCAAGTGATTTGCTGTCTCTGAAACGGGAGCAAGAACCACTGCAGTTCTCTTGAGTGCAGCCTTGCCCAAGGAACTATTGCTATGGTCGATATCATCTTCCCTAACAGCTGGGAGAGGCAGACCAGCGTCACTGACTGACCGCGGCTTACCTGTTTTACGGCTTTCTTTATGCTGCTGAGGCGTTCCCGTGATAGGTACACCTTGCACTCCTTTGTGTCTATGACCGCTCCCAGATGGAGTATTCTCGTAGTTGGGGTTAGATGGCTCTTTGGAAAGTTCACCGAGAAGCCGTGGTCCTGCAGCAGTTTTATCACTAACTTTAGGTCCGCCCGAGACTGCTGGGCGGACGATGACTGGATTAGAATATCGTCCAGGTAGCACTGGACTCTGACTGGTACGTTTCTTAGGTGTGCTGCCAGAACCGCCAGAATCTTGGTGAACACCCTGGGCGCTGATGACAGGCCGAATGGAAGTGCCCTGTATTGAAAATGGTGCCCCCTGTAGGCAAACCGTAGAAAACGGCGGTGAGCCAGAGAGATAGGGATGTGCAAGTATGCCTCCGTGAGGTCGATCGATGCCAGAAAATCCCCTTTCCTTACGCTTCCAAGGATGGAGCGTAGTGTCTGCATTTTGAATTTGCGGTATTTTATGTAGAAATTTAGCCTTTTCAAATCCAAAACGGCTCTCCAACCCCCCGAGGGTTTTGGGACCACGAAGAGGATAGAATAAAACCCCTGGTCTCTCTGGTTCATAGGCACCGGCTCTACGGCCCGTATGTTTAGAAGGTGCTGAACGGCCTCGTTCATGAGCCTTCTCTTTGTTGGGTTTGTGGGACAGGGGCACGGGCGGAAGCGGTTCGGGGGCTTTGAGAGAAATTCTAGAGATAGACCATGACGTATGGTGTTCCTGACCCATACGTCCGTGGTGGTCTCTTCCCACTGGGGAGCAAACCCTGCTAGTCTGCCCCCTATGGGAAGGTCTGGGTGGGAGTCATCTGGTACGGCGGAAGGGGCGGTTTCTCCCCCGAAAGGGCCGTCTTCCCTGCGTTTGCCTATGTCTTGTGTTCTGTCTGTCCCCGTCTTTCCCTATCCTGTCTAGCTTGGACGGGTTGGGAATTTTGAAAGTAGTTGACCCTGGCTTCTGTACGAAAGGATTGTTTCCTTCCCCAGGAGCTGGGTCTCTTGTCCTGCCTTTTAAGCATGTGTTTAAGGACCTTGCGCTTGTCCTTGTTCTCTGTCAGGTATGGCGTTAGTGCCTTACCAAACAGCTTTGCCCCTTGGTACAGAGCCGAAGCCAATTTCCACTTGGATTTGGTATCCGCCTGCCAGTTCTTTAGCCAGAGGATGCGCCTGCTCGTGTTGTTTGCCGCCATTGCCTTGGCTGAAAACCTGGTCGCTAAAAGTGTCGCGTCCGACGCATATTCCGTGGCCGCTACCATTTTGCTGAGTTCCTGGTGAGTGCGTATATCCTCCATGGGAACCCGGCCCTGTAACTCACGGAGCCAACAAAGTGTGGCTCTGGTGAAAAAGGACGCGGAGGTAGTCGCCCTGGTAGCCCAAGCTATTGCCTGGTGCGTTCTCCTGTAGTTGGACTCACTCTTTCGGTCCTCGGCTTTAAGAGCCTCAGCAAAATCTCCTGATATGGCCGTGTCCGATATCAGGGGACCTATGGGTTCGTCCACCACCGGCACCTCCAATGTTCCCTCTAGCTCCCTTGCTACGTTAAATAGCTTCCTCTCCGCATTGCTAGGAAGCGGTAGGGAGGTTGGCGCTGCCCACTGTTTCCTTATTGTGTTTAGGAACATGGTCGGGCATGGTATGCGGTGTTGAGTGGTTACCTTTTCGGCGAACGTCGGCTCAGCCTCCGTGTCAACTGTGACAGGCTCCGCTGGTGTCTCATGCCCCAGATGGGCTGTGGCCTCAGCCTTGCGCAGAATGGTAACAAAAAGAGAAGGGTTAAACAGGCCGCTGAAGGACGGCCCTTGAGGTGAGGTGTCCTCCTCTTCCTCAGACATTTGAATCCCTTGTGACGTACCTGGCTGGTCCAGGTAATCTTCCTCGGAGACCGACGAGTCTGAGAAGGAGGAGAGGTCCTGATGGTCCTCCGTTTCCTCCCGATGCCTCGTTCTAAGTCCTAGAGGCTTGGCTTTGGAAGTTTGAGCCCTGGCCTCAAATGCACGGTCCACTGCCTGTGCTATTAGGGTAGCTAGCAGATCCCCCGTCAATGCAGGAGGAGTAACCATTGCCTGCGACCCTGCAGGTGCTGTGGTTAGCATGGTCCTCGGGGTTTCCTGTAACCTCCGTGGGGAGGGGGATCGGGAGAGCGATGAGAATTCGCCTATCCCACCCTCTGTTTGGGACTGTGATGAGTTCCCTAATGACCAAATGGCCCGTGGGGATGAAGGGAGACCCAGCGGTAGATCAGGACCTATCCCCCCATTCTGCCTATTTTCAATTCTGGCCCTTTTCTGGGCTCTGTCGAACTCTTTTTCTAGGGCTTGGTGTCTTCTGATTGCCTGTTTGTCAGCCTTCTTTGATGACTTCCTTGCAGCCTTTCTAGGGGCTGCAGAGGATTCCGAATCCTCTGAAGCAGGTGCTCCAGAGGATGAAGGCGGGGCTCCAGTGGAGGGAATGATTGCTTCCTCCATTCTCCACTAACGCCGGGCCGCGATAGGGGGGACCCAGGTAGTAGGAGAGCTCCAACTTTGAGTAAGGACAGGCGCACTACTGGGGGCGTCTGGAACTCAGGAGCAGACTCTGCAAAATTGTCAGAGTTAGTCACTGTGCACGGATAAGAACAGGCACGCTAATGGGAATGCCTGGAACCCGGCTTGACTATGGTGGGTAAGGACAGGCACGCGACTGGGGATGCCTGGAACCCACCACTAAATCCAGAAGCGTACGGGCCACTAATGGGGGACCCGAAGTCCAGAAGGAGCCAAAGGCAACTAAACACAGTTAGCTATGAAAGGTTCTTATTTACTTTAGATTGAAGACACCAAGTCCTGGAACCTGCAGCTATGTGTCTGATTTGAATGTCTCTGAATGAATAATAGATGCTTTAGTACCCCAGTACTGCTTGCCTATTAATTCACTCCAGCGGCTGAACCTATGCTTCACATGGAGCCTTAGATCCCCTGTTTGGACAAAAATATGGCCGCCGCTGCCAGGAGACTACTGCGCATGTGTTAAAAGGAGCAGGAGATTATTGTGCCTGTGCTAAAAAGGCTGCCTGTGCCACATGCGGTTGTAACAAAGAGCCGCGCGTGCTCCCAGCTGTGCAGACAATGGCGCCTCGTTTAAAAATCCTGAGCAGCCTGGTGAGTGAAAGAGACTGCTCCTTCGCACGCCAGCTGTTTCCCTTAATCAATCTCCCTCCCAGCATGCGTCCCCTTTGTCCTCCGCTCCCCTCCCTAATTGCCTGCCTTTCTGTCTTTCTTTTTAACGCGAGGGGTTGCACAAGCCTCCCCGTTTGTTTAAGGTGGCTGCCGGCTGCTGGAAGGTAGTTGGGGTTTGGGTTAGGGAGGGGAGTTAGGGATTTCCCCCTTTTAAGTGGGGGTGGTTTCCCCTGTAGGGAATCTGACTTCCTGAGTCTTACAATTTAGCCAGGAAATTTTTGAGTAATCAATTAAATTGAATTAAATTATCTCTAATTAACTTTTAAACTAAGCAATTTCAGCTACTAGAAGAAAATCCCCCCAAATGAAAGGAACTATACCTGCCCAGGAGCCAAAGTTGTAGGTCTTTCTGTGTGGCCAGATCAGTCAAGACTGGAGAATCATGGTCCAGGACAGGGCGTGGCAACTTTGGCTGACTGATCTGATTGGCCAGGAATACAGTCTCAACCCACTGCGTGGATTATCCATCTCCAGTGCTGGAGAACTGACAAATTCTTTTGTCCTGAAAAGGCCCGGAACACTGACCTTGTTCTACAAAGCCTAAGAGAAAGGACAGGATGTTGCTCTATCACCATGGGGAAATAAATGCAGCAACTGTGATGAGTCAAAAATAAACAAGAATACATCCAACATAAAAAGAATTCAATTTTTAACTGTAAAAAGTAAAGCCTCTAAGTCAGATTCAACTCCTGGCAATTTCATGGTCAGAATCTGGTTTATTACTATCTTCAGATTTTTCTTTGTTTTTATTTTAACTTCATATAAGTGGCACTCTCAATTTCCTAGTGATCTCCAAAAAAGTAACATCCACATCTGATCCTCCTTAGTTTTTTACAATCAGCTAAAGAAATTTCATAATTAAGAGATCCATATTTATTACCACCTGAATAAATACTACTGGCCACCACACTCAGTAATACAGTGGTTACTCAAAAGGCCCGAGATCTTGTAAAACACATCTAGAAGCATATATCACAAAAAGAAGCATGTATCAGAAAAAAACAGGGACCCTCTTGACTCCTTGGGATATAAGAGGGAGGAAAGTTAAAACTCAGACAGACTTGCAAGATTCTCTTGCTGCAACCTACCTCAAGGATAGGGAATCCTTATTTAATATGCTTTTGTTCAGTAAACATTATGATGGTGTTGAATGAGGTGAACTCACTATGTATTTGCACTCGCTGCAGCATCAGTGGAGAAGCCAGTAGCAGGTTGCAAACAGGACACTGCGACCACATTGGATGCACCTAACAATTGAAACTGGGATTCCTGGAACTGCCGTTATAAGTTAATGCAGTTACATGATGTTGTGTCTTACAACCATATTGCTTAGTAACAAAGTTCCTGAGCTCAATTATTAGTAAGCAAGGACTATTCTATATAAGACAGGGGTGTCAAACTGGTAGCCCGCAGGCCGGATGCGTCAAGTGCAGGCCAGGCCCACCCCAGCTCCAAAAAGGGAAAAAACATTGCAATATCATGATACGTCATGTGACACAATCAAGTTTGATACCCATGGTATAAGATAGGGATCTGCCACCTTAAACACTCAAAGATCCACTTGGGCCCATTTCCCAGAGAAAAGCAAAAACACGGGGAGCCGCAAAACTTGTGCACACGGGGGGGAGGGGAGCTTGATTGAAGAGTTTAATTAAAAAGAAATAGAGGCTGCTGTGCATGAGGTTTTTTTTCTCTCTCTTTCCCTCTCCCTCTCTTTCTTCTCTCCTCTCCCCCTTCCTCTCTCCTTCTCTTTCCTCTCTTTCCTCTCCCTTTGTCTCTTTCTCTTTCTCTCCCTCTATCTTTCTTTCCTCTCGTCTCTTTCCTCTCCCTGCTTCTCTCGCTTTCCTCTCCCTCCCTTTCTTTCCTCTCCCCCTCTTTTTTCTATTTCCTCTCCCCCTTTCTCCCTTTCCTCTCCTTCCCTCTTTCTCTTTCCTCTTCCTCTTTCTTACCTTCAGTCTGTCCCCTCAGCTCCACCCCCCCAGCAACCTAGCCAGCATCCAGCGGGTATCTTGAAAAGCAGCAACATAGGCCCCTGGCTCTCCTTTCTGGTCTGCTATTGGTCCTTGCTGTGAGGTATCTTTCCTGCGCCGAACAGCTGTTTGTCGGCGGTGTGGCCGCTCAGCTGTTCGGCGGCTTTGTAGGGCAGATAGGACCAGTGTCTCCCCAGGCATCATCCCCGCTTCCAGCCTCCATTGGGTTTTCCTGTGCCAAACAGCTGTCTGGCGGCCACCTGAGGGGTCTCCCAAACGTTTGGCGTTGTTACCATCAGCTATTCGGCTGCATCACTGGCTTCCTGGTTTCCCTGGGTATTGTTGCTTCCCCTCCCTCCCATTCATGTCGAGCCCACAGGACTTGACAGTTTACCTCTTCGGGGCGATGGGAGAGGAGCGGGCCGATCACCTTCCCGGCAGCCGAGACTCCAGTGCGCCTTCCTGGCCAGCGGAGCCAACAGTAGCACCAGCTGGAGTTCGCAGGGGCTGTGCTCCCTCAGGGCCGCAGCTTGTGGGAGGGCTGGCCCGCTCAGCGGAGGCTCTCACAGGATGTTCTCAGGGGGGATCCTGGGGCTGCCCCACGTGGCTCCCTGGCCACATGTGCCTTGGACAGGGCCAGCCTGGGAAAGGTATTTCCTGGCCATGCTTCTCCTAGGGGATGGTGCGTCCAGGCGCAGGGCCAATCAGGAGCCCCGTACATGAGAAAGGGGGGAAGCAAAGCGCAAGTGCTTCTCTCTCTCTCTCTCTCTCTCTCTCTCTCTCTCTCTCCAAATGGCAAAGGACTGGAGCTGCAAAAGAAGACTGAAAGAGCTGCATGCGGCTCCCGAGCTGCGGGTTGCCGACTCGTGGTATAAGACTAGTCTTTCTGTGAAGTCACATAAAGTGATCTCATTTGATCTACTCCATATGACTGACAAAAAGGAACATTAGGAACAGAAAATATCAGCTGATATGCTAAGCTTGCCAGTGTGCCAGACATATACAGTGGATATAAAAAATCTACACAACCTTGTTAAAATGCCAAGTTTTTGAGATGTAAAAAAAAAATCAGACCAAGATAAATCACTTCAGAATATTTTCCACCTTTAATATAACATATCAGCTTCTACAATTCAATTGAAAGACAAATTGAAATATTTTGTGTAAAAATAATAAAAAAACTTGTAATAATGTGGTTGTATAAAGATGCACACTCTTAAATTACTATTTTATTGAAGCACCTTTTGATTTTATGAAAGCATTCAGTTTTTTGGGGTAGGAGCCTATTAGCATGAGACAATTTGCCCTGGGAATCTTTACTCACTCTTCCTTGAAAAAGCACTCCAAATGTGTCAGATTGTGAGGATATCTCTTGTACACAGCCCTCTTTAGGTATCTCCACTGATTTTCAACTGGATTTAAGTCTGGGCTCTGGCTGGGCTGTTCCAAAACTTTTATATTCTTCTAATGAAGTCATAGTTGTAATGACTTGGTGATATGCTTTGAGTTGGTGTTAAGTTGAAAAGTGAAATTCATCTTCATTTGCAGCATTTTAGCAGATGCCTGAAGGTTTTGTGCCAAATTTGACTGATATTTGGAACTGTTCATAATTCCCTTCATCTTCACTAAAGTTCCAGTTCCGGCTGAAGAAAAGCAGTCCCAAAGCATAATGCTGTCATCACCATACTTCACTGTGGGTATGGTGTACTTTTGATGATGTGCAGTGTTGTTTATGTGCCAAACATACTTTTTGGATTTATGCCCAAAAATATTCAGATCATAACACATTTGCTCACATGTCTTTGTCAAATTTGATGTAGGTTTTTGCAAAATGTAACTGGGCTCAGATGTTTTCTTTGTACGCTTTTGTCTTGCCACAGCATAGAAAACACACCAGAGATTATTTTCATATGTAGTACACAATCAGTACTTGCTAGAAATTCCTGCAAATTCTTTAATGTTGCTATAGTCCTCTTAGCAGCCCGTTGGACCAGTTTTCTTATTTTGTTAACAATTTTGGAGGGACATTAAGTTCTTGGTAACATCACTGTTATGGCATTTTTTTTCCATACTGATGATTGTATTCACTGTGTTCCATGGTATAGTCAATGTCCTGGAAAAAAAATTGTGCCCTTCTCCTGACTGATACCTTCCAATGAGATTTGGTGCTTTCTAAGTTCTTTACAACCATGGCTGTTGCTGTAAGGGGCAAATGAGTTAATGTTATAAAACTCCTACTAGAACAGCTGAACTTTATATGGGCTTGGTCAGAGTCACTTTAATTGATGGCAGGTGTGTATTGACTACTATTTACCATCAGTTTAAATGTGATTGGTTAATTCTGAACACAGCCACATTCCTATCTATAAGAGGGCGTGAACATTTATGCAGCCACATTATTCTAGTTTTTGTTATTTTTTCCCTCTAAAGGATTTTAGACAAACAGCCAACTTGATAAACAGCTGTGATTTTAATGCAACTCATTATACCTGCCATTTCTTTAAGGTGAAACCATGAAACAAAGTAAAGCTGCATCAGGCACACAGGCAATATGGGGGGAGGGGGGGAACTGGGTGATGGAATTGAAACATTTTCTTTTTAAAAAATTGTTAATCTTACTTTGGCCCTGTAAAGGAATATTATGTATATTCACTGTCTTAAGTTACTTATAAAGTAATAAAGGTGGGATAAAACATCTAAAATAAATGAATACCAATGTTCTTTATTTACAAAATAAATAAAAATAATGAATAAAACAAAAATTACATTTAAAGATGAAATGCCTCTAAATAAGCCAATAGAATGGCTTGGTAGAAATGTGCAATTAATTTAATATAACAACTTTTAAGATTCCCTGATGTGTCATGAGAACAAAAGTAGCTGCTATGTTACATTAAAACAAAAAATCTGAAACATGACAAAGTATTTGCAGCATGGCACTATATTCGTGCTCAGAGGCTTGATGCCTGCCACAATAACAACAAAAAAGATTGAAGAAATTAATCTAGTGACTTCATACTTATAATACTAAATTTTAATAGCCTTAAATATATTTACCAAAAAATAACTAATACTGTAAACCAAATCTATAACCTAATCTGAAAACTAATGATTTCAAGTAAGTATATTAAAAGATATATAAAGCTATTATAAAAGATTAATATCAATAGAATTGAGAACTGTAACAAAATGAATTGGTAACGTTAAGTTATTTAATAGTTTACTGAATATAGATTAAATAATTTAAAATAACCTGGCTGTAGTTCTAGTGTTACTCTAGGGTAGTATGTTATCCATTTAAAATAATTGTTACTTTTAAAAGGTTTTCAATAATAACATCAGCTAACTATGATCAAAATGTCGCATTATAAAATATTTTGAGTTTCTGTAGCAGTCATCTGAGAATAACAGAATAATAGTACACATACGATGTTTCTGATCCAATAAACTCTTTCTTCATACAAATCTCCACTGTATTTCTTACACTGGTGCAAAGAATTTGGTTGCAATATAC
The DNA here is from genome assembly GCF_016545835.1 of Crotalus tigris. Taxonomy (NCBI): domain Eukaryota; kingdom Metazoa; phylum Chordata; class Lepidosauria; order Squamata; family Viperidae; genus Crotalus; species Crotalus tigris. The sequence continues at coordinate 109,521 of NW_024100156.1, forward strand.
AGTATGTAGTAGAAAAATCATTTTTCAAACATAATACACTAAAGGATATAAAAGTGATTTGTACAGCCTGGTATCCTTATGAATATCGGATGAATGAGTTGAAATGTTAGCATCTCTGGTCAACTTGCTCTATAGCAGGCATGTCAAACATCGCGCAACATATCGGAGCTTTTTCGCCATTGCCGGCAATGGGGTGGGCACGGCTCCGGTATGATGAAACTGGCCTGCGGGCCAGCAGTTTGACATCCCTGCTCTATAGCTTCTACTTAGCTATTATCATGTGAAGAGAAATGGGGCAAAAAAAGGATCCCCCTATATTTTCTTTCTAGCACAGTTAAGGAGAGAGTGCCGAAATGAATCAAAGGCATGGATCTTACTATATTCAGGTACTATATTAAACATGAAGCAGATATTACCACAATTATAAATGGGAAAATGTTGGATTGTTGTCAATTCAGATTGGTTTTCTAGATCCCTCACTAATAATAGAATGTCTAATAGCAGTTCTTTTTTGTTTGTTTGTATGTTCAAATTGGCGCTCCGTGGACAAGTCCATGTTGAGTGACTGTCTCAAGGTCACCTGGCTGGTTTCTGTTCCCAGGATGGATTAAAATTCAATTTCCCAGCTTCTAATCCAGAACTTTTAACCAATGCACCAAACTAGCTCTAGTCTGGTCATATCTTTTTACAGACAATTGCGGAAGAGGGAAAAAAAAACTGGAATGACTATCTGGGCTAGTGTGGGATGGTATTAAAAAAATGATCAAATACTCACATAATCATATAACTATGACCAACTTGGATCCCAAATATGAAATACCAACAGATATAGTTTTGCATTTAAATGTGAATACCATGATAAGCCCCAGATAAGTCCTAGAATCTTAAGACCTAGAAATAACAATGGCAAAAGCAAAAAGAAGAGCAGATAAACAAGTTCCCAAAGTTTTTGCTCTAAATTCATCTTCAAATGCATGGTTGAAATTAAAATTTTATTTATCTTTTGAAAAATGAGAAAAAACTGAATTAGTAAATTTAATTGTTGATAAAGTTCTAAAGAAAAAGCATTACAAATAAGAACAGTTATCCCCAACTCTTTCTATCACCCAGCATTCTAAAATAAGGAGAGGGACTCTCTCTATGTGCAGTATATTCTCCCTAATTAAAATTTCTAATGTCTCAGGTAACGGGGCGTTGTCTTACCTGAACGCCTTTTCTCAGCATGAAGATGTAGCATCCACCGATGGGTAATCAAAGCCTTCCTGCTCAGATTTAAACTAAGACCAAACTTTAGCCACGCCTCCTTTGGGCGTTCCTTTCCCAGTTTTGTCGAGGCGAAGCATTCATTAGGTCCAACACAGTAGCTTCTCCTGAAAGAAATCTGCCAAACTAACTGTAAAGGGTGGGTGTGGATGCTACATCTTCATGCTGAGAAAAGGCGTTCAGGTAAGACAACGCCCCTTCTCCAGCATGATAGATGTAGCATCCACCAATGGGACATACCAAAGCCACCCATGTCCCTGTTGGGAGGGAAATCTAGGCTTATGACTCTTGTGTAGAAACTACCTGCTGCAGAACCCTTCTGCCGAAGGATGCGTCTGAGGCAGCGAATTTATCAAGCTTGTAATGCCTTATAAATGAGGAGGGGGAAGCCCAGGTGGCTGCCCTGCAAATTTCCTCAATCGAGGTCTGGGTAGACCAGGCCGCAGATGTAGCTGCACTATGCATCGAATGACCTGTGATGTTGGCCAGAACAGGAAGAGACTGAGCCTTGTATGCATAAGAGATGCATGCCCTGATCCATCTACCAATGGTCGAGGATGATACCTTCAGACCCATGGAAGAAGGTTGGAACGACACAAACAGTGCCTCCGATCTACGGAATGCTGCAGTTCACTTCACATAGTGATGCAAAGCCCTGCACAAATCTAATATGTGCCACAACCTTTCAAGATGGTGAGATGGTCGTGGACAAAAATCCAGAAGAACCAGATCCTGGGACCTATGGAACCAGGTATTGACTTTCGGAATGAAAGAAGGATCCAATTTGAGGATCACTCTGTCATCCTGAAAATTACACAGGTCCCCTCTAACCGAGAGTGCGGCTAGTTCCGAGATGCGCCTTGCCGAAGTGATGGTTATCAAAAAGGCTACCTTCCAGGAAAGGAGATGTAGCGGACACGACTGGATGGGCTCAAATGGTGACCCTGTGAGAACCTTTAGAACTTTTGGTAAGTCCCAAGTGGGATATCTGTGAACCACAGGGGGACCGGTATTAACGGCTCCTTTAAGGAAAGCCGTAACTGCTGGATGATGAGATATCTGGACCTGCTTCTCGCAGATTAGAACAGTGGATAATGCTGTGATCTGCCTGCAAATGGTATTATAAGACAGACCCTTGTTCAGTCCTTCTAAAAGGTAGTCTAACAATATCGGAATGGTGATAGCTAGTGGGTTGACCTTCTTAGTGCTATACCATGTACAGAAATTTTTCCACGTGGCATCATAGATCCTGTTGGTCAAAGGACGTCTGGAGGCTTGAATTACAGCAATCACTGCAGATGAATAGGACTGTCTGGCTAAACTCTCCCGCTCAAGTGCCAAGCGGCTAGTTGAAGCCACTATGGGTCCGGGTGTTGGAGCTGACCCTGACTGAGGGAAATGCAATCTGATGGAATCTTCCAAAGCGGGGAGACCAATAGGTCCACGAGATCTGCAAACCAAGGACGCCTTGGCCAAAGTGGGACCAGCAAGATTAATTCTGCCTGTTCTAATAGAAGCTTCCTGATGACGGCTGGAATCAGAAGAAGTGGAGGGAATGCATACAGAAGTTCCTCGGGCCATCTGCTGCGTAGAGCGTCCATTCCCTCCGCCCCCCCGTGACGGAAACCGCATGAAATGTCTGGGAAGCTGAGCGTTTGCTGGTGAAGCAAACAGGTCTATTTGAGGCTGTCCGAACCTCTCCGATATCTCCCTGAAGAGGGCTGGCTCCAATTGCCACTCCAAGTGATCTATCATTGCCCTGCTTAGAGAATCTGCTTGTGATTCTCCTGCCCGGAAATGTGTTCTGCACTGATGGATTTTAGATGGGATTCTGCCCACAGACCCAATGCTAGGGCTTCCTGCATGAGGGACCAAGACTTGGTTCCTCCCTGCCTGTTGATAAGAGCTTTAGCTGCAACGTTGTCCGTCATTACCAGAACATGATTCCCTGTCACTGTTGGAGATTTGGTGAAGAGCCAGGTGTATTGCCCTAAGTTCTAGCCAATTTATGTTGTGTGCGAGATCGCGTTTGGACCATTGACCCTATGTCATGTATGTCTGTATGTGAGCTCCCCAACCAAACAGACTGGTGTCCGTGGTCAGGATGAGTCTGTGAGGCTCCTTGAAAAGAGACCCCTTGTGTATGGCTGGCGACCCCCACCATTTGAGTGACAGCAGAGTGTGATGTGGAACTCTCACCTTCCGTGTGGAAGCACTGATGTTCCGCTTCTGGAAGGGGAATAGGAACCATTGGAGATGTCTGGAATGAAGTCTGGCCCACGGCACTATTCCTAGGCAAGAAATCATTTTCCCCAACAGTTGCGATAGCTGGACAAGTGGGACTACTTTCTCCCTCTGGATCCTGTGAACTACAGATTTGATGCTGTCCTTGTGTTCCTGGGAGAGATAAACCTTGCATAGGTTTGAATCTATCATCGCACCCAGATGTAAGATCCGAGTGGTAGGTGTGATGTGGCTCTTTTTGAAATTCACAGAAAAGCCATGTCTCTGAAGTGTCTCTATTGTAGTTTGTAGATCTAGCTGTGCAGTGCTGAATGAACTGGACTGGATAATTATATTGTCCAGGTAGCATTGTACTCTTACCAGGATCAGTCTGAGATAGGCCGCTAATACTGCCAGTATCTTCGTGAATACCCGAGGTGCTGAGGATAGACCGAAGGGGAGAGCCCTGTACTGATAATGTCTGCCTCCATGGCAGAAACGAAGGAATCTGCGGTGATGTGGTCTGATAGGAACATGAAGGTAGGCCTCTGTCAGGTCTACGGAGGAGAGGTAATCTCCCCGTCTGACGCTGGCCAGAATGGACTTGAGGGACTGCATTTTGAACCTCCTGTAAATTAGGAATCAGTTGAGTCCCTTCAGATCCAATATTGCTCTCCAACCCCCCGAGGTCTTGGGGACCACGAAGAGTATGGAATAGAACCCCTTTCCCCTTTGATCCAGAGGAACTGGTTCTATGGCCCTTATATCTAATAAGTGTGTTATGGCTGTGGTTACTAGCTCGGCCCTGTGTGCATGTCTTGGTTGCAGGACATTGAAGGAAGCGGTCTAGGGGAATGGATTTGAGTTCTAGGGCTAGACCGAATCTTATGGTCTCTCTGACCCAGGTATCGTTTGTGGTGATCTCCGAAGTGTCGCTGAACAGAGCCAAGCGCCCGCCTATGGGAGGATCCAATTTGGCGTCACTTGGACTTTCTGTATGGACAGCCTCCAGCCCCCCTGAAGGGGTGCTTTGCCTGGAATTGACCCCTGGCTCCTGAATTTTGGCGGTCCTGTTGGCAATCCTATCTGGGGGAGAAGGATCGGAAACCTCTGGGCCAATCCCAGGACTGCCCTGATCGAAAGGGCTGCCTCCATTCCCAAGAACTTCTGGCATGAAAGGACTGCCTACGAAATTCTTGTTGGGGCCTCTTATCCATCTTCTTGGATAGATGAGCTAAGGTCTTTCTCTTATCCTTCCCTTCAACCAGGTATGGCTCTAGGATTTGGCCAAATAAATTTTTGCCACTGTAGGTGTCTGTAGCTAGATGCCACCTTGACTTTAGATCAGCCCTCCACTGTTTGAGCCACAAGAATCTGCGAGATGCTACTGTGGCCGCAGTAGATGTAGTGGAAAATTTGGTTGAATGGAGGGGTGCATCTGACATGTATTCCACCGCAGCTACTAGCTGACCTAGAGTCTGTTGTGCATGTACTTGACCCGGAGGAATTAAAGCCTGTAGTTCACGGAGCCACATGACAGAAGTTCTCACGAAAAAGGACGAGGACGATGCCGCCCTGATAGCCCAGGCTGAGGCCTGGTGGGCTCTGCGGAGGGAAAACTCAAGTCTTTTATCCTCAGCTTTGAAGTGCTCAGCCATGTCTCCAGGAGAACAAAGATGTTAAGGGAGCGTCCACTGTAGGCAACTCTAGAAGGGAAGAGAATGCAGAAGATATGTTATACAATCTCTTTTCCGTGCTGCTAGGAGTGGCCAATTAAGTCCACTGTTTCTCCACCATCTCTCGGAAAACAGCTGGACAAGGAACCTGTTTTTCCTCCACAACCTTTACCGCAAACAAAGGATTTGACTCCTGTGCAGTAGAAGTAGAGGGCTTGGGTTCCTGCTCTGAGACCAAATTGGTCTTGGTGCAGGCCTTTAGCAACAGTGATTTGAATAGGTTTGGATCAAAAAGCCCCGATGTTGGGGTCGGATCCGGAGCCACCTCCTCATCTTCAGACATGGAAGCGTCCGTTGTCTTCAGGTCCACAGACTCAGCTTCCCCAATTTGAGATGAAGTCTCAGAAATACCTGAACCCGCAGACTGGACATGTCCAGTACGGTCTGCGGGCAAGGGTGGAGAAGGTGGTATCTGCGTGCGCCCCTTTGCCAAGGAAGAGGACATAAATCGATCAAAGGCATGATGCATAAAGCTCTGGAACTGCTGAGCCCATAAGGATCGCTCAGCTGAAGTAACACCTGCAGCAGTGGCTTCAGGAGCCTGCGTAGTGATGATAGCAGGTGAAATAGAAGGACCAGGGTGAGGTGAAGGAATAGGCTGGATAGGGGCAGGTAGACCGACCTGTTCAGTTCCTCCTTGAGGAGACCAAGCTTTGGGGGCTTGATAAGATGGCACCAGCGGGGGCTCATATGGTGAACTGCCCAGAGAAGCAGGGGGAACCACTTCAGCTTCACTGGACCTGAGCCTTTGTGCTTTGGAAAATTCTTTCTCCGGTGCCTGATGTCTCCTCGAGGCCTCTCGCTCAGCAGTCTTGGAGGGTTCTTTGGATGTCAAACGCTTAGTTTTGGCCTTTTTCTTTTCCCCCATGCTCAAATCAGAAGATCTGCATTTAGATTGTGTTGGGGGAACATCAGAACCCTGCAATGTCTGAGAAGTCTCACCATCTACCATTGTGCCCTGGACCTTCCAGATAGGAGAAGCCCTGGGAAGGGGATAAATACGCAGATCAAGTTGTCCGGGAGGGAAGCTTCCTGCGCCCTAAGACAACCACAATGGCAAACAGCCAGACAGCTACCTAAAACTGTCTGTCTAGGCCCTGCTGACACAGCGCCGGAAGCTAAAGAGAACAGGTCAGGAAATTTGCCCACAGAATTAAGGCTACAGGAATCAAACACAAAATATACCTTCTATAATGGAAGCTCTATGAAGAAAGCTGGAGAAAAATGACTGATAAACCCCCTTAAGAGCCCAACACAGTGGGATACTGAAATAATAGGCCTGTATCAGAATCAAAAAGTGACTCTCAATATGGCGGCCACACCCAGCATAGGATTCAAAATGGTGGCCACGAGTCTCCTTAGCGCCTAAAAACGGCTTCTCCCCTTAGCTCAAGCTCCAAGGCAGCTTCCCTGAGCTTGCTTTTGAAATTCCCCGTTCAGGGAGACCAGGGGAGGGAAAGTTCTACCACTCACCCCCCCACACACAGTTATAAGGCACTACAACACTTGCGATTCTGTAACGTAGGGGAGTCTCAGTGCGATCCTCGATGGTGCCTCATGGCCACGACGCAAGAGAGGCAATCCGGCTAAATCCTCCAGAGCGCTGGCAATAAAATTGCTCCTGGGCGCTAGGGAAGCCTCCCTTGTTGTGCTCAACAGATGATAAGAGCTAACACCGCAGCTCTGCAGCAGAGCTCGTAGGATCCACGTGGCCAGATAGGCTCTCTGGAAACAACTCTCCCAAGGGTTCTTAACTCCTTGACTTTTGCTAAAACTATTTAAAGATTATTAATCAGCTAAAACTACTAGAATTCCTACTATCTAACCTAATTTTAACTACTTAAATTAGAAAAAAATTGAGGAGCTAGCAAATCTGTGTCCTATCTGAGCATAGACTAAGACAAAACTGGGAAAGGAACGCCCAAAGGAGGCGTGGCTAACGTTTGGTCTTAGTCTAAATCTGAGCAGGTGGATGCTACATCTATCATGCTGGAGAAAATGTGATTCAGATCATGTGATCTTTGAGTATTATTGGTGAATAATTATTGGTCAAACTAGACAACAGTTGAGGAATCTGTAGATTCCCAGATTAGTGATTAATATTGTTTAATACTGCATTGGTTTTTTTTTCCAACTATATTTACATCAAGGGCAATAATGAAAATAATTTCACACTGATATCATCCACGGAGGGCTAATGAAATGGAGTGTTAAGCACTGGCATCCATTTCCTCATGATGTAACTGCTTACCCATAGGTTAAGTATGTTCATAAAAGATGTAATTGGAATATATTTGGACATATATTTAGTCACTGAACTGCAACATGATAAAGTTTCATCCATCCAAGTTTTGAAAGAAGCTTCCAAATAGTTTTTGATTTTTTTAAATATTTTTTAAATATTTTTTATGAGAATGGATACACAATTATCCATACAGTGATCATTTTTACTCAGTAAAATCTGTATAGCAGGCAGTAATTCATCCTAATGAAATATTAATCTAAAGAAAAAAGCAGTCAGCAAAAGGTTTGAATACTCTACTATGGATTTACTTGCAACACATATTTTGTTTATTTCATTTATTTCTCCTGCATAGTTTTAATAATTCCATGAATAGAATGATAGTGATTGGTTCAAATTTCATCAATTTCATAGTTAAATATGAATTAAACCTTGGTCTCTTTAATCACAATTGCTGCATGGTTGTTTTCTATGTAATATTGTATTATAAAATATATTCCCCAGTCTCCATAATAAAGGAACATGGAGGAGGCTGTTCTGATTCAATTAAACATTTACTGGATGTTCTTGTTAAGTAAACTACAACTTTTTGGTGGATGTAGGACAATGCATTTCTAGATTTAACTATCACAAAAGTGTTTCACTCCGGATTTCTACTATAAACATTTTCTGACAATGCATCTTATTTGTGCAAAGTGCATTTCAACTGAGCACTGATGCCATAGTTACTGACAATGCATAAGTGACTATCAGCATATTATTACTTGTGTTACAATGACAGTTAAAAAAAGACTGGTATGTACCATATGGTTCATACACACAGAGAGACACATACACACAGATGCACACACCACTTTGGGCCATCTCTTTGTATAAAGATATGAATGGATATATATGAGAGACAGAATATATGAGAATCTTTCAAAGTGGATCATAGAGCCAGAAAAAAAATCTGTTCTGGATGATTTCAACTCATAGATACATGCAGAATGACAACTTCAAAGAAAACACAGAAAGAGACAATCTTCTTTAAGTCCCTTAGTCTAACATTAATCTGAAATGATATTCCTACCCGTTGTTTGCTATCACAGTATTTTGCTATTGAACAGTTTAGATCTTTTTGTACCATTCTGTTGACAGTAAGGATTTAAATGTGTTTTAATTTCAATTTTAGAACACATTTGTGGACAACTTATCAGGTGGTAGCAGGCATACATAGTGACCTTTAGCCTTCTAGGAAAGCATCACTTTTTAGCACAAGTTTCATAAATATTGAAGTTTCACATTTTATAATATAAAATATGCTATGAAATGTGAAATTAGAAGATACGACAAGTATAACAAATATACTTGAGGGAGAGAGAGAGATATCAAATTATAATAAAAATAAATGACACAAAATGAATTCCTTTTCCACCATTGCAATCCTTGGTGCTTTCCGAGCTTAGTTGTTTGCTAGCAGATACTTCATTGCCTAACTAGGTAACATCATCAATGCTGCTTAGAATTTCTATCCTACCTTCCTTAAGACTTGAAGATACCTTACATTTAAAGATACCTTATAGATATTTTACAAAGGTTGCCCTCTTCCTTTTTCCTCTTCCTCTAGCATTCCCTTCAATCTCATCTCATATGCTAACCAGTTCTCAAATGTAATCTTTGGCAACTCCACTTTCATTTTTATGTCTTATCAATTCCATCTCTCATGTCTACAATCCTTCTAAGATAGCAACATTTTCCACATTCTCAAAAAAAGCAGTGCCTCTCCAATTACTCCCTAATTTTTCTTTTAGTTCTTCTTGTCAATCCAAAACTTCATTTCTGCCTAAACAAAGCAACTCATTACTATAAAATATTATTCCATTATATATTTCTATGTTTTTGAAAACCTTACAATGAGTTCACAAAAAACATATCATTAAGGATTAAAAAAATCATTTTTTTCCCTCAAATTTGTTTCCATTTTATTGGAACATTATTTTAAAATTATGTATTAGTGTAAAATGTATATTTTTATCTACCCAGTTCCTCTAATTCAGTTAGTGCAGCAAACATCTTAATTTGATTTTATGAAAAACACCTTTTAGTTAAGCATATTTAAGGCTCGCAAATTAAAAAATAGCTATTATTTCTTTCTATTACAAACAGCCTTTCAAAGTCCTTTACAAATTTAAACAAAGGAAAGATGAAGTATTTTGCTATCAGGAACACTGGCTCTATATTTTTATCAATGCTCCAAGTTTACAGTTTTATATAACTTCACAGACAATTTTCTCTTTCCCCCCCCTCCTGCTACAGGTAGTCCTCAATTTACAACAGTTCGTTTAGTGACTGTTCAAAGTTACAATGGCACTGAAAAAGTGATTTATGACCAATTTTACACTAACCACTGTTGCAGCATTTCCGTGGTCATGTGATCAAAATTTGGAGGCAATTGATTCATATTTATAACAGTCCTGGGGTCACATGATCCCCTTTTGTAACCTTCTGACAGGTAAAGTCAATGGAGAAGCCAGATTCAATTAACAACCATGTTACTAACTTAACAACTGCAATGGCTAGAAAGGTCGTAAAATGGGGCAAAACTTTAACAAATGTCTCACTTAACAACATAAATTTTGGGCTCAATTGTGGTCGTAAGTTGAAGATTACCTGTACTTGGATTATAAAGTGTCATACTTCCTGACAGTTAGAACAATTAACCAGTGGAACAACCTGCCTCCAGAAGCAGTGAATGCTCCAACACTGGAAGTTTTTAAGAAGAGACTGGACAGCCATTTGCCTGAAATGGTATAGGGTTTCCTGCCTGAGCAGAGAGTTGGACTAGATGACCTCCAAGTCCCTTCCAACTTTATTATTATTATTAGATACAGACTTGACTTTTTAACAAAGCACATTTTAAGCATTATTCAGATAGACAATCCTTAAGATTAGGAAACATTAAGCAGGCACCAGGTCTCAGTGGTTTTAGGAAAAAAATAAAGCAGACAAATTAAAATTTCCTTTTTATTAAATGGATATGTGCAGTGTTTTTTTTTCTAAAAAAAAAAAAAAAGGTGCCGGAATTCACACACGTCATACACCCGTCTTGCCTACCCTAGAAGGTTCCATCCAAAAAAGGTGCCGGAACTCCGTTCTGGGCGTTCTATGAGAAAAAAAGCCCTGGATATGTGTTTTTTAATCAGAAATTTTAAAAATTTAGGAAATGTAAAATTTTAACCCAGGCGAACCTAAAGCTCATTTTATTTTTTCAATCATTGAAATGACATAGTCAAGACAAAGATAGTATCAGAAGTAAAGGTACTCAATCATTCAAGATGTTTATAGAGCCAAGTTCAGAATTCGTGGAAAGGCAGTTTATTGTCAGTAAATACTGTACCCAAAAGAAAACTGACAACTATAAACAAATTGCAATTGTTACGTTTTATTTGACTGAATTTCAGGGTAAATCCTGCTGAGTTGTGGAATTTGTTTACGAGAAGGAGATGAATAAGTGCTTTACAAGATTTTTAAAGAGAGATATGTTCCACCATACCCATACAGAAATTCTATGATAGAGAATTCCAGTCCTTTCAATATAAATTTAAAAACATTTTATCCTGAAAGAACAGGGTCTTCTCCAGTAAGAAAATTAAGCAGCATTTAAACATTTGAATATTATTAACGATAGTCTAATTATCTAGGGAAAACTACTGCCAATCAATAAATCTATTTTATCTTATTTTTTACATTATAGTAACCATTGATATCTTTGTATAACTGCCCTTAAGTATCCACTAAAAAGCATTTTTGTTACTTACAGGCAGGTATAAGCATAAATTCTCAGAAATAACATCCAATCTATCATGAAGAATAACTTTTGACTATTAGCCCCTAACTATGGATACTTTTATAAAAGTAGTAAAGTGAGTTATAAGGAAACTTTACCTTTGATATTAAAATACTCAAAGTACTCAGCTTTTGTCTGGACTATAGGAATGCTTTATAAAAAATTCTAGGTCTTTTTTAGTTTTATATTACTAACTAATTTTTGTCAATCTTTTAGAACTAAGTTTATAATAATAATAAATATCATTCATCATTATCAGCATATATCAACATATTGTTTAATTGCAAGCCAACTTTCAGGATAATACAAACGACACACACACACATACATACACACAGTATAGCTGAATATGACAGATGTATGCAAGACACACACACATACATGGAAAAGAATTCTTAATATTTGTCAGAATTCAACTATTTTAATTTCTTTTCCTTATTAAGAAAAATTTTAAAAACATTTTTGTCACAAAACACATTTTATCACCAATATAAAACTGGAATCATACAAGAGATTCATTTTTTTAATTCTAATTCAGTAAAAAATATATAAAATTTGAATTTTTTGTTAAAAATTAAAAATACTTATAAACTCACTTGGTACTTCTAAGCTGTCTGAAAGAGATGCCAAGTTAATTCTTTCAACAACTATGCCTTGCTAGCCACAAATACATTCCTAGTGTCTAAAATAGATACCCTATCATATTCACCAGTCACACCTCCGGAGCAGAGATCTCAAGCAAAATGAAACATTCTATAACTTACAGAGCAACTTCTGATAAAACTCACTGACAGAACTGCAAAGCAAGCAAGGCTCCTAAGTATCAACCACGGTTTATCCTCAAGGTAAAAATATGCCTCTTCTTAGCAGGATATTTTAAATAGGGCGGATACTTAAAACACAGCATAACGTCATGATTACAGTAGTTATACCAATTTAATTTAATTCAATTCTATTTAAAAGAGTTCCTGTTAGTCTCCTCCTTCCTCTGAATGAATACAAGGGAAAATTTATTTTAATTCTGGACTACATTTTACAATCTCCTTTTCACACAAGTTATTTTTATAATAATTGGCATTACTCATGAGAGAGAGAGAGAGAGAGAGAGAGAGAGAGAGAGAGAGAGAGAGAGAGAGAGAGAGATATGCCAGAAAATACTTCACAAAAATTCTAATTATAAAATCTTGGTATCAGAAAAGCTGAATTAGAAAAAAGAAAAAAAAATACACTACACTTAAATGCTGCCTCAATTTCTAACCAAGCTGGAAATCTAGTAACGCAAAGCAATTTTTACCTACTCCAATAAATAATTTTAGCCAATTAAAGTAGTTTTAAAATGAAGATGAAATTTTATAAATTGTCAAACACTATTAAATGATTAGGCAATTACTTTCTGATGACTTTAGATGTATGACACAAATCTTCTATGTTGTTAAGTTTCTGTTTATTATTTGCCTAAGAATTTTCATGAGCAGCATTTAGCAAATTTAAAAGATTGGATATTGTGAGGATATAGTAGTTTGATTATAATCACATCCATATTTACTACACACTACTGCACGTTATAACATGATTTTAACTGAAGCACTTCTTTATTCAAAATGAAATGACAATGCAATGCGCACAACTGCAAGTTAGAGCACATTTTAGAGTACAGGCAGAAACAAAAATTACTCTTTTGTGAATTTTGGTTTTAGTTTAAATATATTCATTTGGCATGGAAAGTTGATTTCTCTTTTATGATAACATTTTATACTTTTTAATATAAGCATAAGAATACTGAAATCCACAAGAAAGGAATACCAATGTTCTTCAAGTTCTCTAAAACTAGGACCCCATTTAATCCTACAGATAATATGAAACCTGTATCTGAATTATGATTATTTATTAAGATTTTTTGCTTTTACTTCATTCCCATCAATGTCCATGGTATCATCAGACAATGAATAGATTAGAGCATACTTTCAATCAAATTAGGAGTTGTGAAAAATGATTTCTATCATGGTCACATCACTATTTGGTAAAATTTGGTTTCATGGCATCAAATTTTCCCTGCAGAAACCAGGCCCTATTAAGATCAATCCTGATTAATGGGAAGTCTGTGGGAGACAATTTGTATTCTTCTTTTAATCGGTTTTGCATTTGGAGCCCACAGAGTGGTTCAATTTTTAGTTGTAGAATAGCACTAGAAAGTAACATTTGGGAATGGAATTTCTAATCTCTTGCAGATAGCACCACAAGCTATTACTATATGTTGTTGCAGTATTCCCTTAAAAAAAATAGGTAAATTATTTGGGGGTGAGCCAGAGTTCATTACTGTCATTAGAGTTACAAGTGACTTTTGCAGGAACATTAGCTTCATTTTAGTATACCAAATATGGTCTTTCCTAGATAGTGGTAGTTTATCACTGTAATATTGTGTTTACAGATTGCAGAAGAGTATTTTATGCAGTTATCTTTATGTATAATCCAGAAACTGCAGCTATTAATCATGCTGATTGGGTACCTCAGCCAGACATAAAAATTCATTCAAAACACACAATTGGTGCCACTCTTAGCTCCTGAACAAAAGATACATGCAGGTAGTCCTAAAGTTACAAATGTAATGGAGCCTGCCAATTACATTCATAATTCCAGGATTCATAGGAGTGAATCGCATAACCTGACCGCAATCAATCCCTCCTTTTGCCCATGCATTTGCTAATCAAATGTGCAGGTCGTTAAGTGCACATGAGGTATCTCTGGGTGAGGAAGGCCATGGGGGCCTAGTGATGGAACAGGCCACCTGCTTCAATACCTCCCTTGGCCCACTGAAATGCCTCATTCTCCCTCGTCTGGGATTCCCACAATTGCTCCCCCCCCCATCCTTCCATGCCAGGTCACTTACTTTATGAAGATCTGTCTCCTCTCCAGCCTGTTTCTTTGCCTGTTCCTGGCAAGCGGTGAGAGCAGAGGGAGAAAGGATGAGCGTGCCCTGCTCAGCTTTTCTGACCCACCAAGGCTGTCTGCCAATTGTGCAGCGGCAGGCAGCCTCGGTGAGTCTCCTCCAAAGACTTCCAGGCTCAGCGCAGAAAAGTGTTTGCATGCCATTAGAGAGGTTTGGGGCAGCAAAATCACATTGCTTCAAGCTTCCAATTGGCTGCACAGACTGGAAGCTTATGGGTGCTCTGATCTCATGGGACTTCAGGCACCCATTCTCTGCAAAAGTGGGATGGGTGCCTGAAGTCGCACGAGATGATAGCCCGCAGAAGTTTTCGGTCTCTAGCCGAAAAGTATTTATGCACCCATGGAGCACCACTTCAAAGAGTCCACAGGGCTTGATTTTAATTTTATTCATTTATAACATAAATTATGAAAACACAAAAGCAAATAGTAAGGGACAACAATAGTGAAAGGGAAAATGAAAAAGTATGAAGAAGGATAGGGAAAGAAACAAAAAGCATTATTTCCGACTCCCTCTGTTGCAGTAAAATAAGACATTAAAATTGAGTCTCAACTTTTTACATTTGTATACTTGTATGAACCAGCCATTTCTGTATCAACAAATCAGTCTAATCAGTAAAACCCAAAATCATACTATCTTTTAAATTATAGTTTAATGTAAATTTTAGATGTTTCATCCATATATTCTACCATTGCTTAAGCATCACATTATACCCAAAATATCTTGCCCACTGAGTCATACAGTGTTTTACCTATTCACTTTCCAAATTCTATTTTAATAGTTTTGTAGACCTTGGCAATAATATGATCATCACTACTGCACAGTAAATTTCAAATTCATTTTTAGCAAAATCAAACCCATGGCTTTTTAAATCTAGTTTAAATCGGTCCTTCATTTGTAGATATGTAAACCAATGATAGATGTGACGTTCTAGTTCTTTCTTAGACCTGAGGGCAGGGTTTCCAAAGTTGAAAGATAATATGTTGCCATATGTACACCAGTCTAGTTTTATCACCATTTCTTTTCTTAAAAAAGCTCCTTGGGGGAGGCAACTTTGTAAAGAAACTTGTTTTATATTTATTCAACTCTCAATATGGCACTAATAAAGTGATTATTGAAGTCAGTGTTTACTTTGACTTTATCATACCATAAATTCGAGTAGCCTCTTATTCTGGAGTTTTACCCACTTTTACCCAGACCAGACAGCATGCATCAATTCACAATTTCATAACTGGTAAACCCAAACCCTCTCTTTCCTTAGCATCTTGCAATAGCTTATATTTAATTCCTGGTTTCTTTCCTTGCCAAATAAATTTAGAAATATCCCTCTGCCATTGTTTAAATGGAATGTCCGTTTCAAGTACTGGTATTCTCTAGAACAAAAAGAGCATCGTTGGTTAAGACTTCACTTTTCTTCCCCTTCCCTGCCTTAGTTTTCTTTTTAAATAAGTGAATATTTTAATTATTAGATTTTCCTAAACTAACTCTAACTTTCTATTTTGTTAATCCTAGGGTTTGGTATATAACAGTGGTGTAGAGCCTGCAGTTCAAGGGTTAAATATGGCCCCCAAACTCTTGCACATCCCATGCCTATGCAATCATTTCTGCCTTTGCTTTTTTTAAAAAAAAAAACCAATCTAGCCTAAATCCTGTAATTTCTTTAAGATCTCTTATTCCAGCACAAAATCTTGACTCTGTTTTAAAGATCATTCAAGGTCAGATAGGTGCTGCCACCTAACAGGATTTACGTCAATATTCTCTTTTTATACAGCAAGGCTGCTAGTAGCCCTACATTAGTGTTATAAATATGTGAAGATCAAAATTTTAATTGTCAAAAAGTTTGAGTACACCTCTACAGATTTTGGATTGGATTACACACTTAAAGATTTTGGATGTGAGCCTGTCAGTAATTAGAAACCATTCTATAAACTTTCCTTTACCATCATTAAACCCTGTAATCAAGACATCCTCTTTCCCATTTTAAGAGTGGGAAAGCCTAGTCCTGATTCTAAATTCCCACAAGTCTCAACTCATCCATCTGATCATTAAATCCAGTGATTGAGCCAACAAACACAAAAGACTAAGTAACTGGGGGGGCAGGGGGCAGGAGGAGATTGTTTGGCTTGAAAGGATGTATTTAATTCTAACCCAATCAAGACAACCTCTAGTCACATGAATCCATTTAGTCCTCTAATAGCTGTATTGTAGAAAGATACAAAATGTTCCCACAGACAACAGATAAAGACTTGGCTTAATCTTTTAAATTACTGCATGTAAAGGGAAAACAAAAACAAATGCTTATATCAAAATGAAAACAAAGAACGGACATATTTCAAAAGTTTATCATTAATACAAAGACTATGACATGGGAAACTATATGACTGACATACTGTACATCTACCAATAATATTGCATAAAAATATTTTATAACTAAAAAATACAAACTAAAGTAGGGATTTAAAATCCACAAAAGTAGCAGTTCAAAATTGATATCTTCAACAGATATATCACTATGCACTAGAAACAATTTAAAAACAGGAAGTGTCATTTTATTTTAAATAACCTATCATGTTTTAGAACAGTAAACTTCAGAAAAATAGATTAAGACAATGATCATGAGTGAAGATACTATAGTTAATGCTATAACAAAATAGTTGACATGAGAAAAACAGTTTAGAACAGTGGTTCTCAACCTATGGGTCGGGACCCCATTTGGGATCGAACGACCATTTCACGGGGGTCGCCAAACAATGCAGTCCGCCATTTTTTCCCCCTTTTCCTTAGCTGTGCTACTCCCTTTAATTCTATTGGCTTTTGAAAGCCAATAGAATAGACTCTCTTGAAGAGAGTCTAATTCTATTGGCTTTCAAAAGCCAATAGGAAATGTCCAGGCTGTCTCTGCCCTGCTGAGCCTGCCAAAAGTCCTATTCTGCAAACGGTGCTGCACCAGTTGAGTAGTCCTCGACTTACGACCGGTTGAGTAGTCCTTGACTAACGACCGGTTGGGGGTTGCGGCATTAAAAAGGTTGAGAACCACTGGTTTAGAAGAAATGCATTTTAGCATATATCCAACAATGTAACAGGTTAACAGGAAACAGGCTCATACTGAACAGGTTGATACTCAGAAAATTCAGAGTTACAGTATCAGCATGTGATTTCATTATTTACTAACTAATTAGCATGAATTATCTCAATACTTAAGCAGTGAATCAAGACTCAACCTATCAGCCACTGCAGCCTTCTTACTATCTGCCTTCCTGCTGTCTAATACAGAGGAAGGGGTAGAGTGAGACATTTCCTAAAACTAACAAAGCAAATAAGCGCGATGAAAGATTACTAGATGTTTTAACATTATTTGTCAGATCGAATTGTACAGGTAATCCTTGAGTTATGAATATAAAATAGAGCCTGCCAATTATATTCATAACCCAAAGATTCATTGATTAGATCATATTAAATGAACGTGATTCTTCCCTGGTTTACCCAATGCATTTGTTAATTGAATGTGCAGGTCTGACCACCCAAATCCTCCCCATCCCTGAGATATCTCATACTCGCTTACAATCTCTTGCGGTCCCCATAGTTGCTTCTCCCCATCCTGCTCTGCCTGGTCTCCACAGCTATTGGGCCTGATTTACTAGTCTCCCAGATTCCACTTGCTCTCCCCACTCCATTTTCCATGGTTTGCTTACTTTTCAAAGATCACGTGACAGATGCTGATGAAGCTGTAAGAACATGAGATCTAAGGAAAACAGTTTTGCCAGCATCTGAATAAAAAACCGGCTTTTCTGCCACAAGGCCAGCGTCCCTGCAGGCTTCGTTTCGGCCCAGCCTTATGACCAGGTCATAAGTATTGTTTTGGGGGAAATCGTAATTTTGAACCGCTGCTAATTGAATTGTGGTAACTTGAGGAATACCTGTAAAATATCAGAACATCAACTTGACAGGAAGACTAGCACTACAACTACTTTAAACAAGCTATAGTAACAAAATGTTGTTAAGTCTTTAATTATGCTATGCCCTCCTTTCTTTTACCTCACAGAATCTGGCAGGCATTTGCTTAAGTTGCTTCCAAATATTATTTTACTAAGCAGAACTAAAATAATGTTTTGTCCCACTTTGCCTATGTAATGGGTAATGATCATCTTCTTTATCTCTACACCAACACAGTAGATCAATGATATTACACTTGTTTTTTCCTATAGGCAGCGGTTCTCAACCTGTGGGTCGCAACCCTTTTGGGGGTCGAACGACCCTTTCACAAGGTCGCCTAAGACCATCAGAAAACACATATTTCTGATGGTCTTAGAAACTGAGACACCGCTCCTCTATCCGTCTCCAGGCGAGGGGAGCAGGAGGCGGAGGAAAGCCCGAGCAGGGAGGGACCTGGCCCAGCGAGGGCAGAGCCGCGTACAGGTGCTGCTTCTGGAGCTCACGGATGCTGGCCCGGCTCTGGCATGCTTCGGGGTAGAGGTGCATTGCCGCCAGGAGCCTCAGCTGGCTAAAGCGCCTTTCAGAGAAAGAGCAAGGCCGTGGTCCAGAGTGGCCCTGCTTTCCCCTGCAGGGCAACCCAGCCAGCAGCGTCCTACTCTCATCATTTCAGGGAGGAGGGAGAGGAAGAAGGCATCTGCCCGGCGGGCTGCTACCTCTGCTTCCTCACGACGGAGAAGTGCTTTGAGGCAGAAGACAGGTTATAAAACTGACGCTCAGCTCAAAGCGGGGATGGGAGGGCCTATGAAGCCACTGCTCCTCCGTGTGCAGATGGATAGCTGGACGGCTAGAAAAGTTCCCCAACTCTTCTGCTATGGAGGAAGAAAACCAAGCTTCGAGATTTCGCGAGCAGGTGTGCAGACGTGACTGAGCTTGCAAGAAGCCCGGCAAGCTTTACGTTGAGGTGGACGGTTTATAAAAGGAAGGAGCAGTCTCCTCATGCTCCGGAGTGGGGGAGCGATGGTGGTATGTCCATTTGCTTCCCAGAAAAAACATCTCCATTGCAACAAGATAATGCCCTTGCTTTCCTATGATGTCGAAGGTGTCCTATGTTAGGAAAAAACAAAACACAATCCCCACGCAAAAACAGTCCACTCGTGATAATGCAAAACCTAATGAAGAACGTAGCTATTTTTATTACTCTTATCACAACTCTGAGAAGTAAGTTGGTGGCAGTTGCTGCACAGGAGTTAACTGAGCTCCCAGATAACCCATCCTCACACAATTGGAAGTTTGCATTAGATCCCCTAAATTCCCAGTGATAAATCACATTAATGATAAATGTGGGAGCTTTGTTCCTACTTATGTGGTAGGCATAAAAGTATAGTAGCTTTTTCCTCTCTTCCCATGGCAGCTGATTTCACCCCCCCTTGTCCTCTCCTCCTCTGAGATCCCTGCAGCTCTCCATAAGACAGCACATACTTTTTGATTCCTGCTGCTCAATCCCTCCTCCTCCACCCCCTTGATGGCTTCCTACTTGTGGGATGCAGGGGAAGGAAGCGCCATTTCATTACAGGTGGGAGAAGGAAAACTGGTCCAGGCAGTGAAAAGGGAAGAGGTCAAAGGAGGGGGAGCTTTGGAGATGAAAGCTGCTTTGGGTGGATGTTTTGGTCTGCAGCATGTGTTTCTCTTTCCCCTCCTGCCTGCCTTTTCTCTGTTTCCTAGTGTGCCTCTGGAAAGCCAGGAAGGGGGGGGGGGGCAAAATGAATCTGCTCCGAGTGTGGAATCAAGAAGCTCCAAGGGGTCTTTTCTTGCAGTTGCTGCAGTAATGCCCCCCCCCCCGTTCTTTCTGCCCTGGCTGCTGCACCAAAAGCAGTTGATTATTGCTCACTGGAACCAGCAATGGGGTGGGAGGAAGGAAAGGATTTCCCTTCTGCTGCCTCTGCCTCAGTGGACAAGACCTCCTTCCAAAAATCTCTCCTAAGATTCTGGCAGGCACAACTCCAGAACTGAGCTATGCTGGCTCAGGAATTCTGGGAATTGAAGTCCCCGAGTCATAAAAGAGCCAAGGTTTCCCTTCTGCCT
Organism: Crotalus tigris; assembly: GCF_016545835.1. Lineage (NCBI taxonomy): Eukaryota > Metazoa > Chordata > Lepidosauria > Squamata > Viperidae > Crotalus > Crotalus tigris. Next base: position 129,773 of record NW_024100156.1, read on the forward strand.
TCTTCAGAGAGAGAAGCTCTGAAGGTCATTAGGATCAACTGTCCTGGAAAGACAGGGGTCCTCTTCCACACCCACAATGAATTTCAGCTGGAGGTAGAAAAACGGGCAGTGGCTCAGGCTGAAGAGGCAAATTGTGTGAGCCACATCACACACATGGACAACAAATGTCTACAAGTATAGCTCCCCTTGAGTATCACCTCAACTAATCCTTATTTTTTCCCACTCCATAAGCACTCCCCCCATACACAATCATATTAATTTTTCACAGGTCATGCTTAACCTAATCAGGCAACTTCAAGGGCTCATTTAAGAAGAGAAAAGGTCAGGTCTCCCTTCAGAGCCATAGGTGGAGCAGCTGAAGGTGTGATTCGGCACCCATGCTTCAAGACAAAATTTCATTTATTTGTAATCAGAAATAAATATTTCACAATATATAATTACATATTGTTTTGTGATTAATCACTATGCTTTAATTATGTTCAATTTGTAACTATGAAAATACATCCTGCATATCAGATATTTACATTACAATTCACAACAGTCGCAAAATTACAGTTATGAAGTAGCAATGAAAATAATTTTGTGGTTGGGGTCACCACAACATGAGGAACTGTATTAAAGGGTTGCGGCATTAGGAAGGTTGAGAACCACTGCTATAGGAGGTTGTGTTACAGTTAGGGTTAGACTGTTATTGCCTGATATTCATTTGATTCTGACCTTTTTGGCATTTTGAAGTTTTTTATAAGACATGAATGTTCATTTGATCATGGGGCTTGAAGTTGGATGACTATAGTAGTTGCTTTAGATCAACCTAACCAATGTGATAGGCTAAAATGAGAGAAGAATAATCATGTATATTACTCCTAATTCATGATAGCAATATAAGATATGAATAAGATAAATCAGAAACGTGAGGGAAAGCATTTGCTAAAAAAAGTACATATTTTAAGCAGTTGAATCCAGTTTGCTAACTAGAGAAATCAGGATTCCAGAATAAAGCTTAAGTTGTCAAAAGCATTGGTTCTGCTTATTGGAAGTCAGCTATAAAATGCACAATTGACAATCAAATGACAACAGGATATTGTGACAGCTGCAAGTGCCAGACAGTTGTGAAGCACTTGAACGATAATCACATGACTATGGGGACACTGCAATGGTTATAAATACAAGGACTGGTCACAAAGTTACTTTTTCAGAGCATCGTAATTTTGAACTATTTCTAAATAGGACAGCTGTTAAGCGACGTCTATCTGTTTATGAATTACCTCAATACCATTTATGTCTTTTACAAAATTTGGGTTCTTGACATGGGACCATCCTTCAAAGTTTAGATCAGCATAGCACAATATTACAGGCAAAATATTGAAAATTGCAAAATAGTCATAAACATAGGGAAAATCACTTGGGGACAAAACTAGCAAAGATTCATTTGCTAAAGTAGGATTTAGTACAATGTATAACAGAACCACAAATTTATTCTTGTTGAAATGTATTCATATTACTACATAAAATTAAACACACAAAAAAGTAGTTTACCTCTTACAAAAAGAGATTCAAGTTTGAACTTTCTAAAATAGTTCATCGTTAAAATATGTAATGAACAAAGGATGTTGCTTGGAGAATCTGTCAATCCATAATTACCAATGCTAGAATAAATTTATTAGTTTATGTCGTGGTATTACTGGCTAAAGGAGAAGGAGGAGTGTAAGGTATTGCAGCATTAGAGTTGCTCCATATGAGGAGATGAAAGAGGTAAGACTACTGGTACCTTTATTTGGTGTTTCCCAAGGCAATTTAGTCAGTATGGCGAGATTCTTGTAAATAGGTGATCAATAATAAAGAAATTGCTTTGGCCTATGCACCAAGTTGTTCTGGTCCCTTGAGGATGACAATTTAACATAATATAAGGAACAGATTTTTGTTTTTGTTATACAATTATACCACCAAAATTTTAGCCTCACAACTATTAAAAATAGATCAAAGTTCCAATTAACACAAAAAATGTGTTAAAGATGAAAATAACTGGAATTCTAGGTGAATGTGTCCATGAGACAAAATGAAGCTGAAAACTTTAAAATGTTACATTATACACTCTGATATAATATTTTGGTTACTTATTTCAGTTAATTAATTAAACCTAGTGCTTAAGTAAGAAAGATATTGTTTCCCATTGTATTCAATTAAATGCTCCACTATTCATGACACAAAGTTGCAGGTTTTTTTTTAAAAAAAATAGTAATATGAAAAGCATAATTCATTTCACTGTTTCAATAGATTTAGTCTATTGAATCCACTGAGACTCATGGGCAGTTCATCAGCTTAACTATTCTACTTTTTCTTCCAAAGAGCACTGTTCAGAAACATTTCTGAAAACATGTGTTACATCTGTAGCGGATTTACATCTGTAGAATATTGATAGTGACTGTTCTTTCAGTTTTATAGAGATATCATTATTTATACAAGCATTCATATTTCCTATGCAATGAAGATTATTAACAGGCAACAGTATACAGAATTGTGCAAGAAGAAGAAATAGAAATAGAATTAAAATACGTATTTAATGACAGCAAAATGTTTCCTTTAATAGGAGATTGGTATGCAATCTGAACAAATGTAGTATATTTGAGACTCTAGAGTCCCTGTTTAATAATTGGAGTTTGATTTATCAGACTAATGCACCTGTATTTTACAGCTTGAAATGTTGATGTCAGAGATGATGCCATTGTGCTATGTGTATTTCAAAGGAAAATAGGCTGCTACAGTAAACAATAGAAAATAGTTTGCATCTGACTCTTAAATGAAATCCTAATTTTCAATTGATATTTTAAAGAAAAATACAATGAATCTAGTGAGACAATGTAGAAGTATAACTTTCAGTTTCTATTCTCAGAGTTCTATAAACAAAATAGCACCCTATGCTATTTAATACTGTAATCAAAATGGTACCTTCTTAATTTAATAAAGTACGTCAGTTACAACAGAACTCTATGTGGAAAAAAGCATGCTGCGGAATGCCTCAAGGCTATATTGAGCCCAATATTCTTCAACATCTTCATAAATTATCCCGATGAGGGAATAGAAGGGGAACTCATCAAATTTGCAGATAAAACCAAGTTGGGGGGAAGGTGCCAATATTTTGGAAGATAGACTCAAGATTCAGAAGGATCTTGACAGATTGAGCATTGGGTCCTATATAACAACTTGCAATTTAGTAATGAAAAAAGTAAATCCCTGCACTTAGGTAGGAAAAACCAAATGCACAGGTAGAATACAATAGGCAGTAGATGGCTTAATAGTAGTGTCAGAGAGTGGTATCTAGGTATTCTGGAGGATCACCACTTAAGTATGAGTCAGTAGTGTACTGCAACTTCCAAAAAAGCCAATGCAGTCCTAGACTTTATCCACAAAGAGATAGCATCAAGATTACAGGAAGTGTAGTACCATTCTATACTGCGCTAGTGAGACCTCATTTGGAATACTGTACCTAGTTCTGGTTGCCACGATACAACAAGATCCTAGAAAGAATGCAGAGAAGACCAACAAAGATCATAGAGTCTGCAGGATAAATCGTATGATGTACAGTTAAGGCTATGTCTAGCCTAGTAAAGAGTCTCCTCCAGGAGTTGTAGGTAGTCCATCACTGGAAACTTTCAAGAAAAAAATGGACATCCATTTGTTTGAGATAGTGTAAGGTCTCCTACCATGGGTAGGGAGTTAAACTAGAAAGAACTCCAAGATCCTTTCCAGGCCTAGGATTTTATGACTTGCTTGAAAATGAAGCAACAAATCAAGCCACTATATATGATGCTACTGATTGTTATTTTAGGTTATTTCAAGAGGCAAACCTTAACATACAGTGAGCACTACAAAGAAGTGGTTGCCACCTCCTCTATCTCATTAAATCTTTGGAATTTCCCATAAATACAGAAAAGCAGAAGGTAGGGCAAAATTCATATTTTTCCCTAGGAGATCAGCGGTAATAGCTCTTCACATTTTTAAAAATATCCTGAACTTATAATCGTGGTTGAACATAGACTGGATTCCCAGGAGGGAGGAACTGCATTCCAGAGATCAAAGAGATAGCAAAAATTAGATTGGTTGGGAGAAAGAGAGTTAGGACTGCTTCTCTTTAGGAATTCTCAGTGTATTTTTAATGATGCAATAGTTGGTTTACTTTGGCAAGACTTGTATCTATAGGTAAAGAATGATAAAAGAAACTGCCTAGAAGTAATTCTATTTATCTTTCTTAATTTGGGGGTCTGACACAACCGTAGGAATACAAACAAAGAATTACAAATAGTCTTTTGACTTATAACCACAACTGAGCCCAGAATTCTGGTAGTAAGTTGTTGTGGTCATTAAGCAATCTTATGGATCATTAATCAGGAGGACTCAAAAGTATGGAGAGGCCCTGGGAACCATAATTCCATTCCAACCCAGATGCACCTCTTGCACAGATTTGTGCCCTGCTAGGTCTTACACCCTTGGTTCTACTGTTCACTCCATCATCCCTTGCTCCACATACATCTTCTGAAGATCACCTTTTCAAACGAGTGCCAGTCAATGTAATATGTAACCCTCCTTCAGAAGCCATTTTGTGCCATTCTGGAGACAAGGGGCATCTGTACTCAGAAAGGCGTGGTTTTCCAAATTGTGCCTCTCTGAGACATTGCAAGAATGGTGGCCGCTTTCAGAATAGAATGAAATGGTCTCTCTAAAAGCCATGTGTTGCATCGTCTGGGTGCTCTTTCAGAAAGGTGATCTTTGGAAATGGCCTTTCCAAAAGAGCCTCACAGTTTTCCTATACAGAAATCACTTTCTGCCATACCAGAAGTGGGCACTATTTTGGAAGCAGCCACAATTGCCAGATAGTAAGAACTGGGCCACTTCCAAAATGGTGTCTGCTTCCAGGATGGCATGAGAAGGCTTCTGTACAGAAAAGGCCACAAGATGGATCAGCTGATTCTCTTTTGGAAAAGGAATTTTTGGAAGACCTAAGTGGAACAAGGGATGATGAAGCAGCAGAAGGTCCAAATGTGTGGGACTCAGCAAGGCAGGAAAAAGGCTCAAGGCCTTTGGGGACCTAGCCAAGCAGGAAGTTGACCCAAGTGACCCAGTAGAGTGGATAACAAAAAACACAAACAGGTGGGGGTAGTTGCAGCATTCTTGCAGTCAGTTGTAAGGGTAGGTGGATCACCAAGCAATTAAATTATGATCACATGACCGCAGAGGCATTGCAAGGGCTGCAACTTTGCATACAGATTGTTAAATCTCTTCATTCAGCACTGTCATAGTTTTGAACAGTTACTGAACCATATGAATGGTTGTAAATCAAGGATTACCTGTACAACAAAGAAATATAGATCATTTTAATTTCTTTACATAATGAATATTATGCCTAATTTCATTCCTCTGAGTGGCTCCCGTGAATACAATATAATAGGTATAATTTGGAAGGACAAAGATAAGCAAAGGAACAAGACATTCTTCCCAAGTCCCTAAAGCCTGACAAAATGTCTACATTTCAGGAGGTAGAGTATTCTAGAACAGAGATCCCCAACCTTTCCAACTCTGTGGCCTGGTGGGGGGAGAGAGGGGAGATGGTTCCACACAAGTAGTGCGCAAGCGCATGTGCAGCTCCATTTGCACAAGCAGCGGGCACACGGGCCTGCCATTCATGCAAATAGAGCAACATGCACACTCACCCACTGCTCACACAAGTGGAGATGTACATGTGCACATGCTCACCTGCCACTTCCGTGACCTGGTTCTGATCAGCTCAAGGCCTGGTAGTAGGTTGGAATTTGGAGGTTGGAGACCTCTGTTCTAGCGTAAGAACTGCCACAAGAAAGCCTGCTTTTAAACCCCTGGACCACTAACATCCCGAGGGACAAGAATCAGAAACATAATTTCCTAGACTTAAACACCTGCGCATGTCCCATTTTTCGTTGGATAGTATGAAGGAAGATCCAAATTCAAATCTGCTCTCAGCCACAGAAGCTTGGTGGTAAAGGGGCGTTGGTCTTACCTGAACGCCTTTTCTCAGTACGGAGATGGATAATCCACGGATGTTTTCTTAACTTGGTCTCTGCTCGAGAAGACTCGTTTTGGGATCCGTGGGGAGTTTCCCCCCACACACACACCCTTTTCCAATTTTAATATAGGATCAGGGATGATCCCAAGGAAAAATTAGTGGTTGGGGAAAAGGTTCAGCAAGTAGTCTCTGCTGATGCCTTCTTCCCCCCCTTTCCACCCCCCAGAGCCCTGGGGCTGGCTGATATCTGTGGGGAAGTTTCCCTCCCCACCAATCCCTTTTTTAATTTTAGGTTTGAGATCAGGACTGATCCCCAGAAAATTTTGTGGTTAAATTCCTATAGGTGGCAATTTTTTGGGAAGGGGAAGCCAATTATCAAGGGATAATCAATCAATGGATTTCTTGTCTAACCTGATAAGCTGAGAGCCACGCCAAAAGCAGAGACCAAGTTAAGAAAACATCCGTGGATTATCCATCTCCTGTACTGGAGAATGTTAAATACTCACAGCCTGACTTTTCATAGTTGTGGGGGGGGGGACTGAATCCAATGGATGGCACACTAAATTCATGCACAAACCTACAATTAAATAAAAAATATTAATTTCTTCCAGATACTGCAAAATATTTAGGAAACAGGCTTATCTCCTCCACTGCTATGATAGAGTGTGGGCTTATGTTTCAATTGTCAGAGCAAACTAATTTTCATGTTTGGCATTAAACAGACCTTGATGACCATCTATCTACTGTAATTTCTTTTTCAGATGGATTTGGAGATATTCATATTAATATAACCAATTTCTTTGCTTAAGTATGTTCTATGCTGCCTTTATAGGGTTTAACCCAAAATACAGTTTATGCATTGTTTAAATAAATAAACATGTGGGATGTGACAGTAGTGGGAATAGAAATTCCTATTGCTGTCATATAAATTGTACTCAGAATGGCTACTGGTAATCAGAAGTGCATGATTTTCATATTATTTTTGTTAACTACTTTTCAATGAATGAATTTCAATAGATATTTTATAGGGTTCTCCAGAATAACATTTATGAATCAACATTTTTTGAAACTAAGATTATATTATTTCTTATTGGGTTTCAAAAATGTCTAATCCTTAAAATTATTACCATGAAATCTGTGGGTGATTTATTACAAAGTGAAAAGTTTACTCTCACTAGGGTTAGAGGCACATAAACTTGAAATATATGAAAGAATCTACCTCCTGCCCATAAAAATCCAATCAATTAATATGTAAAAAGTACATACTTAACATTTTATATAATCTCATGTTATAGACTGGTGTTCATTTTTTTCCTTTGTTACCAGCATTCAAGAAATTATTACAAATCTGAAGAGGGATGAGAGGGAAGAAAGGAGATGAGAGAGAAAAGAGTAAAGGAGGGGAGAAGGAAGTAGGAAGGTTGGAGGAGAAAAGGAGAAGTGGGGAGAAAGGGGAGGAGAGTGGTGAAGGAAAGAGGAGAGGAAGAAGAGGGAAGTAGGGAAGAAAGAGAAGAAAGGGAGAAAGAAGGTAGAGAAGAAGGAGTGTGGATACAGTGAAAGGGGAAATGGGCGAGCAATACCAAAAGTCATGTGTATGTATTTATTTCATTTTATTAAAAGTATTTTATATATGAATGTAAAAAGAATGTATGTTAACATCTGATAAATATCACGGTATATGTATGGGGGAGAGTTTGGAAAAATAAAAAATTATTTTAAAACAAATTACAATTGATTATGGTGTTCAACATAATGGCCAGGTTTCCATCAAACAAATTAGAAGATTACTTTGGATTACCAGGAGAAAAGTGTATGCTGATATGTATTGCCCATCTGGATCTGTTTACTCTTCCCATTAGCATGATAAATTAAATTAGTTAGAACTGAAAGTTGATTGTATTATTCAAACCAAAAATTTTTTGCTTGCCGTTCTCAAACAAGACAACATGAGTATCAGTAGCAAAAATGCAACAGTGCAGGAACTCAGATTTAGATAGAACAGACATGTCAAACTCATGACGTCACTCAAGGTATCGGAGCTTTTTCCCCATTGCTGGCAATGGGATGGGCGGGGTTTCCTTGTGGCACGTCCGGCCCGTGGGCCAGCAGTTTGACATCCCTGAGATAGAGTAAGTTTTTCATTTTCTCTTAGTCAACCATAGAAGAGTAACCAAGCCAACATAAATAGACTGTGTTCCCAGTCTTCATTTTTGATAAACCAGGTTTCTCCAAGATCTTGGTTTTGGGTTGTATGCAAGTGTGCTTGTATAGTGGCTAGAATTGGCTAGAATTACTAATATAGAAAAAATCTGAATTACATCAATTCATACAATTAGCAGTATTGAACACTGCAGCGTTCTTGTATTACTGCATAATTTATCTGTTGTTACTGAAAGCTGACTGAAGCTTTTCACAGCTGTTTTATTCATGGAAAGACATGTGAGACAAGCTCTATAAATACTATCACACAGAACTCTTAACAACATGCATCCTTCTTACACAGGATGTCAAAACTGACACCTTACACTCTTGGCCGAAATCCATGGCAATTGCTATTTTGGGGAAAACATTAGTAACATTTTAGTCAACAGTTTGTCCCCATAGCATATCATTCTCTCTGAAAATCTTAAGTAACTATACTAAATAACAATTGATTATTCCAGTAGATGATACTAGGAAGTATATATACTTTGCTGAATTACCTCAGATAATTTCCCAGGAATATAGAATAGTTTAATAAAATCGATATTATACATACACAATTTTCTATGCATTATTATAAATGAACTGCATAAATGGAAAATATATAATTGTTTACAGAATTATAAAACTAGTCTTTGACATATAACCATTTGTTTAGGGACCAAAGTTACAAAAGCACTAAAAATAGTGACTTATGAGACTTACAACCATTGTAGCATCCCATAGTCACACAACCAAAATTTAGACAATTGGCAACTGGCATATATTATGAAAACTGCAGTATCCCAGAACTATGTGATCACCTTTTGCGAACTTCTAACAAGCAAAGTCAATAGGAAAGCCAAATTCACTTAATAACCATATTACTAACTGCAGTGATTCACTTAACAACTACAGCAAGAAAGGTCATAAAATGGGGCAAAACTCATTTAGCAATTATCTTGCTTAGCAACAAAATTTTAGGGTCAATTGTAGTTGTAAGTCAAATACGCCCTATAATCCATATTGTTATTAATTTAAGTGCAGGAAGTTGAAAAAATATAGAAGACAGCATTAGTCACCAACTTTATTTGGCTCTCAATGGATCTGACATGACGTCAGCATAAATCACACTGAGTGTGAAGATGATTTTATTCTTTTAAGTGTGTTAGGACCCATCCATTATTATTTGTAGAAAACCATCCATATGTGCCTTAGGAAATCTATGTTAATAGAAATATTCCATTTTTCTGTTAACATCTTACCTCATACTTCTAAATATTTCATCTGTATGCTATTCTTTCATATCCATTTTCAGAGGAGTTTCTTTTAGAAACTCAAGAGATATATCAATCACTCAGAACTATATAGTTAAAAAAGGAAGAGGTTGGTCACAGGGGCAATTCACATTAAATATAGTTTTAATCATCTTCAAAAGATAACCCTAAGCTAACAGTAACTGTAACCAAAAAAAAGGCACTGGGGCATTATTTTCTCTCTCTCTCTCTCTCTCTCTCTTAAACTTGAACATTTAACCATGTTTACTATATATTTTGAAAATTATTGAAACCAGAGCAAGCCTGTCCAAGTGAATGTTGATTCACTTTATGTCCAATCATATACAGGTAATCCCCAAGTTACAAGCATTCACTTAATGTTCATTTGAAGTTACATGATCAATGCCCCCTAGTGTTTACGAGCAAATCCCAAAATTACGAATATTGCAGCACCATGGCAGTCGTTCGTCCTTATGAATGAGGACTTGACGGCAGAGGCTCTGCAACATTCATGCTATTTCTCCCCCACCCCGTCCCCACAACTCCTTCCCTCTCTCTTCCTGCTGGACTCACTTAACTTGCAAAATCTATCTGCCATGGTTTCTTTCCCTTTGAGGGAGAGGAGAGTCAGCTTGGAAATGCTTTTCGCAATGACAATGGAAGCTCCTGAGTGCCTTAATATCAACAAGTTCAAACACAAATCCTCTGCAAAAGAGGTCATGGTCCCCAGAAGCTTCCATTCTGGGTGGGGGAGTTTTTGCTTCATTTGCATGTCTATGGGACAAAGTGTGGAATTGGAGTTGGCCAGGCACAGGAATCAATGCCTTCCGTGGCCCGGGTACTCTGCTCGCTCACATGCGCCGGCCTTGGTTTGAGGGCAGAAATGAAGCCTTCAACTGAATGGGGAAACATCACAAGGCGGGTCCCCTTGCACCTGTGTCCAAGCTGCTGGCAGCGGCAACAGCTACCTGAGTGACCACCATCTCCCCTCTCCAGCCAGCCACCCACCCTGCCTGGCCTACTGCTTGCTTGACCGGCTGGTGGCACAAATCCTGACCACTCTTCTCCTTGTCCTCCTCCCCATTCAAGCGGCAGCAGCAGCTTCAGTTTCTCCACTCTATCCGAAAGGAAGAAAGCGGAGGCGCAGAGCAGGATTGCTCTCAAGAAGACGCAGGTGCGCTGCTCACTCGCGTGCACTGGCCTTATTGAGAGCAATCCGGCTCTGTGCTTCTGATTCTTTCCTCTTGGATAGAGCAGAGAAACTCAAGCCACTGCCGCTCAAACACTTTTTATCCAAACGCAGATCTGAGAGAGATTGGAAGGTCTGTGGCAGCTTGTTCTGGGGGCTCATTTTCACCAGAAAAAGACTTGAAAAAAGATATGCCTTCAGGGAGCCATGCTTTTGCAGAGGATTTGTGTTTGAACTCGCATGATATTATGGCACCCAGGAGCTTCCATTGTCAGTGCGAAAAGCATTTCTAAGCCAACTCTCCTCTCCGTCAAAGGAAAAGAAACCACGGCAGACAGGAGACAGATTTTGCAAGGTAAGTCTGGCGCGGCAGGAAGGGAGGGGGAGGCATGAGGTATCTTAGTGCATCGGGGAGGCCTTGGGGGCCTTCCCCACTCTGAGATACCTCATGTGCATTTATCAGCCACGTGCATCTTAACGAGCAGGGAGTTTTCTCGTTCAAGGTACGAGATTCACTCCAAGTTTTCGAGTTACAAATGGAATGTACAGGCTCCATTACACTCATAACTCGAGGTCTACCTGTAGAAGAATAGAAAAAATGCATGAACATAAATTTTTATATTGTTCCTTCCTGTTCAAATTCATATGCACAGTGTAACACAATGGTGTTACTGTGCTGGCAAATCATTCCATTAAAATAAAGGATTACTCATCAAACACCTAGATGAGCTCTGAAAGGCTTTGATCACTCTCAGAGGCAAAACTGAAGATTGGACTGGAAAGAATGTTATTGAAATCTAGGTTTTACATAGAAGAGAGCTTCGTGGGTTAAAAGATGGTTAGCAAGAATTAAACTGGAATATTGAAAGTAAATTAAATTTCCTCTTACAAGTACCAACTAGTTGGTGAGGCATTAAGGAAGCCAGGTTAAGGGGGGAAAGATAAATAATTTGCCTGATATAATAAACTGTGTAATGCATAAAGCATATAGGAGTTTGACTCAATAAAATTTTTATTCTATTTTTTAACTATTTTAAATTATTGTCATGTATGCTAAAATATTTTAGATTTCAGTGATAAAGTCTGTAATTTATTATCCAGATCTGAAAAAAAAAGAAGTCAAAAAGATATTCAGAGATCACACAGGCAAAAACACCACTTCTGTTGGCGTCTCCTTAACTGCACTGTGTGATCTGCCAAGATGAGTTCTTTAAAAAAACTGCTAACAATTGTGTCAAACATATCCCTCTATGTTTTCCTTCCAAATTCAAATCACTGCACAGTAATAGAAGCCCTATTTGCATATATTTTAATACTGGCTATACACTTATATAGTTTTAGATCTACGTAAGAAAACACATCATTTAGCTATTATACACAGATAAGCTTTCACTCTATTTTCAATATTTGAAAAATAAGATTTACAGTGAGGGAAAAAATTATTTGATCCCCTGCTAAAGTTGTACGTTTGTCCACTGACAAAGGAACGATCAATCTATAATTGTAGTGGTAAATTTTTTTTAACAATGAGAGACAGAATAACAACAATAAAATCCAGAAAAACCCATTTCAAAAAAGTTATAAATTGATTAGTATTTTAATGAGTGAAATAAGTATTTGACCCCTTCGCAAAACATGACTTAGTACTTGGTTGCAAAACCCTAGTTAGCATTCAGAGGTCAGAAGTTTCTTAGTAGCTGGCCGCCAGGTTTGCACACATCTCAGGAGGGATTTTGTCCCACTTTTCTTTGCAGATCCTCTCCAAGTCATTAAGGTTTCGAGCTGACATTTGGTAGCTCGAGCCTTCAGCTCCCTCAACAAATTTTCTATGGGGTTAAGGTCTAGAGACTGGCTAGGCCACTCCAGAAGGGGCGTTGGTCTTACCTGAACGCCTTTTCTCAGTACGGAGATGGATAATCCACTGATGAGTTTTCTCTGTCTGCCTGCTCTTGAGACCAAGTAGCCAAAACTTGACACGCCCCCACTTCCTGTGGAGTCCATTCTTAACGAGGGCGAATTGGCTGATGATTGACGAGGTATTGGCTCTCAGCTCCCTACTAGCGGCCTGCTGGCCTTGGGGTAGGTGTGGATTATCCATTTCCGTACTGAGAAAAGGCGTTCAGGTAAGACCAACGCCCCTTCTCCAGTACAGGAGATGGATAATCCACCGATGGGACGTACCAAAGCCTCACTGTCCCAAGGGGTGGGAAACAGATAAGGCCGATAGATTGATCTCTGAGACAACTTGCTGGAGGACCCTCCTACCAAAGGAGGCGTCCGCCGATGCAAAGCGGTCTATCTTGTAGTGTCGTATAAACGGGGAAGGCGAGGACCATGTCGCGGCCCTGCAAACTTCCTCGATTGACGCCTGGGAAGCCCATGCCGCCGAAGTTGCAGTGCTTCGGGTGGAATGGGCCGTGAGATGACTTGGGGGCGGCAGGGATGATACATTGTAAGCTTCTGCGATACAGCTTCGGATCCACCTTCCAATGGTGCCCGCGGAAACTTTCCGCCCCAAGGTGCCCGCTTGGAAGGACACAAATAGGGCCTCCGACTTGCGGAAGGGTTCTATATGCTTTATATAATGCCGCAAGGCTCTGCGGACGTCCAATGTATGCCACTGCCGCTCCCGGTCATGTGTTGGATTTGGACAGAAGTTTGGGAGAATTACTTCCTGTGTCCTGTGAAAGAGTGAATTCACCTTCGGTATGAAGGCAGGATCTAACCTAAGGACCACCCTGTCCTTGTGGAAAATGCATAGGTCGTTTCTGACTGACAGTGCGGCCAGTTCCGAAATTCGTCTGGCCGATGTGATGGCAATCAGGAACGCCACCTTTAGCGACAGGTGTCGCAAGGAAACGGTCGCCAATGGTTCAAATGGTGACCGAATGAGCGCGTGAAGGACTCGCGGTAGTTCCCAGGACGGGTACTTGTGAACTACTGGAGGTCTGGTGTTATAAGCGCCCTTGATAAAGGCGCGGATCCTGGGGTGGTGAGCTAAGGGAACCGAATCCGTGCAGATGAGGAGGGTGGACAAGGCCGCCACTTGCCTGCGGATGGTCGCGGGGGCGAGGCCTCTGTCTAGTCCCTCCAAAAGGTAATCTACTATCTGAGGAATGTAGAGTTTGTGTAAGTCAAACTGCCGTTCCCTGCACCAAAGGCAAAAATTTTTCCAAGTGGAGTCGTAAACGCGATTTGTTGCCGGACGGCGTGAAGCTTGAATTATGGTAATGGCCCCGGGACAGAATAGTTCCTGTGCCATTATCCGGCGCTCAGGTGCCAGGCGGTCAGTTGTAACCATTGGGGTTCCGGGTGACTGATGGTTCCCTGGTGTAGGGACACTTGATGAGGAGGAATGTTCCATGGGGGCGACTGAGACAGGTTCATCAGGTCGGCGAACCACGGTCTCTGTGGCCAATATGGTGCTACTAGGATCACTTCTGCCCACTCGTGAATCAGCTTGCGGATGACCGCCGATATGAGTGGGAGTGGGGGAAAGGCATAAAGCAGACCCTGAGGCCACTGAGTTCTCAGGGCGTCCGTCCCCTCTGCTCGCGGGTTGAAGTAACGAGAGTAAAATCTGGGGAGCTGGGCATTGTCTGACGATGCGAACAGATCGAGGATCGGATACCCGAACCTGCGGGAGATGTCTAGGAACAAGTTCGAGTGTACCCCCCACTCCGATATGTGTTCCGCTTTTAGTGACTTCAGATTGGGCTCTACCCAGCTGAATAGGAGTCGTGCCTCTGTCATCAGGGTTTTTGATCTGGTCCCCCCCTGCCGATTGATGTGCGCCTTGGCTGCTACGTTGTCTGTTAGGACTAGAACGTGGCGGCCTCTGATTCTGTCTTTGAATTGTTGCAAGGCTAGGTGGATAGCCCTCAGTTCTAGCCAGTTGATGTTGTTTCTCAGATCCGCGGCGGACCAACGTCCCTGTACAAACTGAGAGTCCAGATGGGCTCCCCAACCATACAGACTGGCGTCTGTAGTGATGGTAACTCTGACTGGTTCCTTGAAGGGTGACCCCTTGGTCACGGCCCGAGAGCACCACCAGCATAGCGCCCTGAGGATTTGTGCCGTGACCCTGACTAGGTGGTTGGATGCGCTGGTGTTCTGCCGTTGGTAAGGGAGCAGAAACCACTATAGTTCCCGTAGGTGGAGCCTGGCCCAGGGTACAATGGCTATGGCCGATACCATCTTGCCCAATAATTGGGAAAGTGTTAGTATCGGAACTGAACGTTGCCTGTGAACCCAGCGAGCCAGTTCCCTGATGCCGGCCACCCGGTCTTGGGAGAGATAGACCATACAGTTGGTTGTGTCTATCGTGGCCCCCAGATGCAGCAGCCTGGACGAGGGAACTGTCTGGCTCTTCTGAAAGTTTACTGAGAATCCGTGTAATTGGAGGACGCGAATGACGGTCCTTACGTCCGCCTGAGCTGTCTGTAGGGATGTTGCTTGGATTAGTATGTCGTCTAGGTAACATTGGACGCGTATTGGGATTTTTCTCAGTTTGGCGGCTACCACTGCTAGTATCTTGGTAAATACCCTGGGTGCCGAAGATAGACCGAAGGGGAGAGCTCTGTATTGGAAGTGTTTTCCCCCGTAACAGAAACGTAGGAACCGGCGGTGGTTTGGGTGGATGGGGATGTGAAGGTAGGCTTCCGTGAGGTCTATCGATGCCAGGAAGTCTCCTTCTCTGATGCTTCCCAGGATGGACTGAAAGGATTGCATCTTGAATTTTTTGTATGTGATGTAGCGGTTGAGGTTTTTTAGGTCCAGGATTGCCCTCCATCCTCCTGAAGTCTTTGGAACCACAAAGAGGATGGAGTAAAATCCTCTGCCTCTGTATTCCGCTGGGACCGGTTCTATGGCTTGAATGTCCAACAGGTGTTGGATGGCCTCCTGCATGAGTTTGCGTTTGGTGGGGTTCCTGGAGACCGAGCAGTTGATGAGTCGGTCTGGGGGTGTGACCAGGAACTCCAGGGACAGCCCGGACTGGATGGTTTGTAGTACCCAGTTGTCCGTGGAGGTCTGCTCCCACTGGTGGAAGAAGTGAGCTAGTCTTCCTCCAATGGGTAGGTCTATGTAGGAGTCATTTTGTCTTCTGGTACGGACGACCCGTTCCACTGGTTTGTAGTTGTTGCAACCAGATGAGGGTGGCCCGGACAAAAAAGGAGGCCGAGGTGGCTGCTTTGATGGCCCATGCCGCTGTCTGGTGGGTTTTGCGAAAGGCTTGTTCCCACCTTTTGTCATCTGCCTTAAGGGCCTCCACTAGGTCCCCAGCCATGGCTGTCTGGGAGACCAAGGGGGTCCAGGCTTCATCTACTTTAGGTATTTCTAAGGCCTCATTGAGGTCTGCGGCAGTGCTGTATAATTTTTTGTCCGTACCACTCACTGATGGGAAGGAAGCAGGAGAGTCCCATGGCTTCTTGATCCCTTTCAGGAAAATGGCGGGGCAAGATATATGGTGCTGCGTTGTCACCTTTTCTACGAATACGGGTCTGGATGTGGTGGCCAGTGTTGCTTGCGGCTGAGAAAACTGATCCGTCCCCATGTCCGCAATGGCTGTGGCCTTGCGTAGTATCGTGAGGAAGCGGTTGTGGTTAAATAATCCCCCTGAGGGGGCTCAGGGGGAAGTTCCTCATCCTCTGACATAGAGATCTCAGGTTGATCCTCCTCTTGTGGTGAAGAATAACCACTCATGGAGGACTGGGCCGGGGAGGCGGGTTCCTGAATGCCTGAGGACTCTGAGGGGAGTTCCGAGTGTGGCATGGCTGAGGTGGAGGGCCCCTGGTCGTGGTGGGCGGAGCGCTGTGCTAGGGCTCGGTCCACCACTTTGGTTAATAGGGCCTCTAGCCGTCCATCTGCCCAGATGTCCCCTATGTCATTACCTTTGGGTGTGGTGACCGCAGGTGGAGAGGTGGACTCAGTGGTTGTGCCTGCCGCCGTGGTTGTTTGTTGGGCCAATGTGGATGGCGAATCCAGTGGTTGCGGTGTTCCTGGAATGGACCACACGCTCTGGGTTGATGTGGATGGACCCAATGGTAATTCCATCTCAGTGGCCGCCATTTGAACCAATTCCAATTGGGCCTGCCTCTGCGCTCTGGAGAACTCCTTCTCCAGGGCCTGGTGCCTACGGCTGGCTTGCTTTTCCGCCAACTTGGAGGGCCTCTTGAGCGAGTGTTTTGTCTTCGCTTTGCACTTGCCTGCCGCTTTCTGGTCAGAAGGTGTGTTGCAGCCGTAATTGGGAGATGGAGGGGTCGTGCTCATGGATTGAGGCAACGAGGGTCCCTCCATTCCACTTGAGCCGTCCCAGAAAAATTGAGAAGACGCTCAGGCGGGCAAGTATTGGCAGGGGCGAAATTGGAACTAGTACCAGGACTGTTCCCCTGATCACCCGACCACAACAAAAATATTCTCTCTGGGCTAAGGTCACGGTAGCTGAGGGAGGTACCGAAGGCACGTTTGGAACCACTCTTTGGGTTCCGCCCGGAGGCCTTAGGTGACCAGGCAACGTGTACCAGTAGAAAAAAGAAAGGGGAGGCAAAAAATATCAGTGGCGACCTCAAAAGGGTCTGTAGGCCTGACCTAATCCACAACAAGGTATCAAATGGCGGTCACCAAGAGCGGAATTTATTCTTATTAATATTATTACTATTATAATAATAATAGGAACAATAATAATAATAAAATAATAATAATAATAACAACAACAACGATGATGATGATGATGATAATATTGTGTGTTCTGCCTTTAGGCCTGTTGGCCTTGCAATAGCTTAATTTTTAGCTTTATTTTTTTTTAATTATTTATTATTATTATATTTTATTCTATTATTATATAAGTATATCGGGGGTGGAGCGCTGGCTGTGCACTCCTATTCCATCGCTATCAGGGCTTCCAGGTATGTTGTGGAGCTTCCTTAATCTCCGTTTGCCTTCCTCTGGTAGGAAATGGCGGCCGCTGCTCGTTTCTCTCTGAAAACGAGCTCCGCGGTTCCCAGGAAGGTTCTCTAGCCCCCGGTTCTTAGTTGGGGCTTACTCCCTTCCCTTCGGCTTTTTTTTAAAAAAGGAGGGTGGCCGCGGCTCGTTTCCCTCTGAAAATGAGCTCCGCGGCCTCCCAGAAGCTGCTTGTGCCCGGGGATTTAAATTTAGCGCGCTGGTGACGTTTTAGGGGAATCCCAGCCGGGGATTGCCTTTGTTGCCTGAAAGCGGCAACTAAAATGGCACCCGCGGTTGCCCTGGGCTGCTAGGTAATCTCCGACGATCCGAATTCAAGTTTGAATCCGGACCTGGAGATTGTTATTTTTTCCCCAAATTGAGGAAAAAACAAAATCCCTTGGAAGGTTGGGGAGAAAAGCTCAGCAAGTGGTCTCTGCTGATGCCTTCTTTCCCCCTTTTCCACCCCCAGAGCCCTGAGGCTGGCTGGGATCCATGGGGAGTTTCCCCCCCCCACGCCCCCTTTTTTAATTTTAGATATGAGATCAGGGATGATCCCAAGGAAAAATTAGTGGTTGGAGAAAAGGTTCAGCAAGTGGTCTCTGCTGATACCTTCTCCCCCCCCCTTCCACCCCCAGAGCCCTGGGGCTGGCTGATATCTGTGGGGAAGTTAACCCCCCCCCACCAATCCCCTTTTAAGTTTTAGGTTTGAGATCAGAACTGATCTCCAGAAAATTTTTTGGTTAAACTCCTAGAGGTGGCAATTTTTGGAAGGGGAAGCCAATTATTAAGGGATAATCAATCAATGGATTTCTTTGTCTAACCTGATAAGCTGAGAGCCACGCCAAAACGAGTCTTCTCAAGCAGAGACCAAGTTAAGAATGGACTCCACAGGAAGTGGGGGCGTGTCAAGTTTTGGCTACTTGGTCTCAAGAGCAGGCAGACAGAGAAAACCCATCAGTGGATTATCCATCTCCTGTACTGGAGAACCTTAATGGTTCTTTTTTTATATATACAAATTTTATTTATAATACAGTTAAAAACAAACAAACATTGGATTTAACGTGACATTCCAGTATATACATTCTTATCAGATTATTCCACTTTTTACAATCAATTCTTCATCTCTACATATATCTAAGTTTTATATACAATACTTGTTCTAAAATAACATATATTTCTATCTTAATATTCATCTTTAATCCCAACCATCCTCTTCAAATTCCTCCAGTGGTAAAATTTATCCCACGTTTCATAATAAACTGATCCACATTTGTCTTTTAATATTATTGTGAGCCTGTCCATTTCCGCACATGCTAATATTTTATGTATTAACTCTTCCTCTGTGGGAATTTCCTTGTTCTTCCATTTTTGCGCTAAAGCAAGCCTAGCTGCAGTCAGGATGTGTAGCAGCAGGTAGATTGTTCCCTTGTCATATTTTTCTGTCGCTATTCCCAACAAGAAGAGTTCAGGTTTTAACTCTAAGTCCAGTGTTAATATATCCCTCAACCAGTTTCGTGTCCTGTTCCAATACTCACGAGTCTTTGGGCATTCCCACACATATGGTAGTATGAACTTAATAGTTCTTCTTGAGCCACTCCTTTGTTGCCTTGGCCATGTGTTTTGAGTCATTGTCATGCTGGAATACCCATCCACGACCCATTTGCAACGCCCTGGCTGAGGGAAGGTGGTTCTCACCCAAGATTTGATGGTACATGGCCCTGTCTATCGTCCCTTTGATGCGGTGAAGTTGCCCTTTCCCCTTACTAGAAAAAAACCCCCAAAGCATAATGTTTCTACCTCCATGTTTGATGGTGGGGATGATGTTCTTGGGGTCATAGGCAGCATTCCTCCTCCTCCAAACACGGCGAGTTCAACTGATGCTAAAGAGCTCGATTTTGGTCTCATCTGACCACAACATTTTCACCCAGTTCTCCTCTGAATCATTCAGCTGTTCACTGGCAAACATCAGACGGGCCTGTACATGTGAGCAAGGGGACCTTGCAGGCGCTGCAGGGTTTCAGTCCTTCATGGCATAGTGAGTTACCAATTGTTTTTTGGGGGGAGGGGGTGACTATGGTCCCAGCTGCCTTGGGATCATTGACAAGATCCTCCTTTCTTTACTTCGGGTTTGGAAGAAATATTATAGAAGTGATTTTAAAATTCCACTATGGGCTATACCAGGGCATGCGATAGAAGGGATAAGGAGAGGAGTCAAGATGGATAGTGTTTCTTATGCACAATTACTTAGATGGGATGGTAAAAACTGGCAATTAAAATCTTTGGAAGATTTAATACAAGAAAATATTATTTACTCATGGTTTCATTATAGACAAATAGTGGAGAGGTGTAAGATAGATCGTAACGTGGGTTTGCTTAGAGAAGATGAGAATTTATTAAAACAAATAAAAGATCAAAGACGAACTCATATTAAGAGAATTTATGGGGTGTTAGTAGAACTGGATTCAGAAGCAGAATTAGTTAAAGAATGTATGGTTAAATGGGCACAAAATTTTGATGAACCGGTTCCATTAGATACCTGGGAAATTATCTGGGTGAGGAATGTTAAATTTACACAAGCCCAAAATTTAAGGGAAAATTTTTATAAAATGTTTTATAGATGGCACCTTGATCCACAAAAATTGTCTCGTATGTATCCTGACTTGCAGCCTAAATGTTGGAGATGTGGATGTTTGGATGCTACTTATTATAATATCTGGTGGTCATGTAAAAATATAAAAGCTTTTTGGATTAAGATATGGTGGAATATCCAAAGAATTTTTAGAAGAAGGGTAAAATTTACCCCACAATTGTTTTTGTTAGGTATTGTTTCTGATTGTGATAGTAAAGAGACTATATTGATGTTAAATTTAATTACAGCAGCCAGGTTGTTAGTAAGGCAATGTTGGAAGAAGGAATCTTTGCCTACTTTGCAAGAGTGGTTTCTTAAAGTTTCTTATTTGGCGGAAATGGCAAAGATTTCGGCTTTCTTGAAAGATCAACCACAAGAAAAGTATTTCCTGGTATGGAAAAAATGGGTAGATTTCATACAATGTAAGTTGGATATAAAAAAATATTATTTAGTTTTTGAATAATTTATATTTAAAATTTAAGATATTTTATAGACATTTTTTTAATCTTCTTTTTATTTCTTTTTATTGTTTTATTTGATTTTTTCTTTTTCTGTTTCTTTTTTCCTTCCTTCTTGTATTTTCTTTTTATATATTGTTGTTAACTATCTTATAAGTTGTTTAATTAATGTATTCAGATTTGTTTATGGTTTATATGTGTTTTAAGATTTTTTAAAAAAATTTTAATTAAGCCTGTATTCAGCTCTGGGAAGGTTGGGGGAGGGTATGGGAGGGTTGGGAGGGTTTGGGGAAGGGAATTGTTTTGTAAAACTTAAAAATTTTCAATAAAAAAAAAGATCCTCCTGTGTAGTTCTGGGTTGATTCCTCAACGTTCTCATGATTACTGAAACTCCATGAGGTGAGATCTTGCATGGAACCCCAGACCAAGGGAGATTGACAGTTATTTTGTGTTTCATCCATTTGCAAATAATCGCACCAACTTTTGTCACTTTCTCACCAAGCTATTTGTGTAGCCTTGTGTAGGTCTACAATCTTGTCCCTGACAACCTTGGACAGCTTTTTGGTCTTGGCCATGGTGGAGAGTTTGGAATCTGATTGATTGCTTCTGTGGACAGATGTCTTTTATACAGGTGAAAGCTGAGATTAGGAGCACTCCCTTTAAGAGAGTGCTCCTATTCTTTGTCAATGAGCAAATGTACAAAATCAGCAGGGATCAAATAATTTTTTCCTTCACTGTAAATAATTTAACAGGACATAGTTATTACTGCTAAATTATATAAATATTTATTAAATTAGATGACATTATTAAATTAAGTATTAGTAGACAAAATTATCATTAATAAGATAGGAAATCATAAGGAGAAACAATATATGCTAAATCTGATAAACTATAATCACTCTTAATGTAAGCAACCAACCAAGATACAGTTAAGTGTACCAGATGGGGCGTTGACTTACCTGAACGCCTTTTCTCAGCACGGAGATGGATAATCCACACAGTGGGTTGAGACTGTATTCCTGGCCAATCAGATCAGTCAGCCAAAGTTGCCACGCCCCGTCCTGGACCAGGATTCTTCAGTCTTGACTCGAGCGCAGCCATTGACTGACAGTAAGACGTTTTGGCTCCACTAAATATACCCTATTATCCTAGTCTATAAGGGTGGGTGTGGATTATCCATCTCCGTGCTGAGAAAAGGCGTTCAGGTAAGTCAACGCCCCTTCTCCAGCACTGGAGATGGATAATCCACGCAGTGGGACATACCAAAGCCTATTGTCCCTTGGGTTGGGGAATAGACTGGTCCCGTGTGTAACTTTGGTCTAGAACCTGCTGGAGAACCCTCCTACCGAAGGAGGCCTCTGCAGAGGAGTACTTGTCGATTTTGTAATGACGAATGAATGGAGAGGGCGAGGCCCAAGTGGCTGCCCTGAATACCTCTTCAATAGAAGCCTGCATGGCCCATGCTGCTGAGGTGGCAGCATTCCTTGTGGAATGGGCCGTGATATGCTTGGGGGCTTGCAAGGACTCCGTCTGGTATGCCCCAGTGATGCATGCCCTAATCCACCTACCGATGGTAGAGGACGAGACCTTCCGGCCCCTAGTAGCGGGGTGGAAGGATATGAAAAGCGCTTCCGAGCGTCAGAATTCCGCTGTGCGCGAAATGTAATGTCTTAGTGCCCTTCGTACGTCCAAGGTGTGCCATTGTTGCTCCAGGGGATGAGCTGGGTTTGGACATAAGTCTGGTAGGACTATTTCCTGTGATCTGTGAAAAAAGGAGTTGACCTTTGGAATGAATGGTCTATTCTTAGGACTACCTTGTCCCTGTGAAAATGGCACAGGTCCTTCCTCATTGAGAGAGAAGCTAACTCGGATATCCGTCGAGCTAACGTGATGGCTACTAAGAATGCTACCTTATGGGTCAGGTAGCGAATGTCACATGTTTTGAGTGGTTCGAAGGGCGCTCTGGTAAGAGCTTGTAGTACTCATGGTAGTTCCCACGATGGATACCTGTGCACGGTTGGCGATCTGATGTTCGCAGCCCCCTTGAGGAAGGATCGTATTAAGGGATGCTTGCCCAAGGATTCACCGGGGCTGGCAGAAAGTATAGTTGAGAGGGCGGCGATTTGCCTGCGCAGCGTGTTTGGCGAGAGGTCCCTCTCTAGGCCATCTAGTAAAAATTCTAGGATCTTGGGAATTGTGATCCCTTCGAGTAACAATTCCTGTTTAGAGCACCATGATTGGAAGCTTCTCCACGTGGCCTCGTAGATACGGTTCGTGGAGCGGCGCCTTGATGCCTGTATGACCCTAATTACACCTTGTGAGCAAGAAGTACGTGCCTGCCTTTTATGCTGCTGTGAAAATGCCTTAACGCTAGGTGAATAGCCCGCAGCTCGAGCCAGTTTATGTTGTGTCGGAGATCCACCGCTGACCAGCGGCCCTGTGTCCACTTGATCCCCAAGTGGCCTCCCCAGCCGAATAAGCTCGCATCTGTTGTGACTACTACTCTGTCTGGTTCCCTGAAGGGGGACCCCCTGAGGAGAGCTGGAGATAGCCACCACCTGAGGGAGTGTCGTACTCTCAGAGGTATGCCTACCCTCTTCCGGGATGCACTGATTTGTTGTCTCTGAAACGGGAGCATGAACCATTGCAGTTCTCTTGAGTGCAGCCTTGCCCAAGGAACTATTGCTATGGTCGATATCATCTTCCCTAGCAGCTGGGAGAGGCAGACCAGCGTCACTGACTGACCGCGGCTTACCTGTTTTACGGCTTTCTTTATGCTGCTGAGGCGTTCCTGTGATAGGTACACCTTGCATTCCTTTGTGTCTATGACCGCTCCCAGATGGAGTATTCTCGTAGTTGGGGTTAGATGGCTCTTTGGAAAGTTCACCGAGAAGCCGTGGTCCTGCAGCAGTTTTATCACTAACTTTAGGTCCGCCCGAGACTGCTGGGCGGACGATGACTGGATTAGAATATCGTCCAGGTAGCACTGGACTCTGACTGGTACGTTTCTTAGGTGTGCTGCCAGAACCGCAAGAATCTTGGTGAACACCCTGGGCGCTGATGACAGGCCGAATGGAAGTGCCCTGTATTGAAAATGGTGCCCCCTGGAGGCAAACCGTAGAAAGCGGCGGTGAGCCAGAGAGATAGGGATGTGCAAGTATGCCTCCGTGAGGTCGATCGATGCCAGAAAATCCCCTTTCCTTACGCTTCCAATGATGGAGCGTAGTGTCTGCATTTTGAATTTGCGGTATTTTATGTAGAAATTTAGCCTTTTCAAATCCAAAACGGCTCTCCAACCCCCCGAGGGTTTTGGGACCACGAAGAGGATAGAATAAAAACCCCTGGTCTCTCTGGTTCATAGGCACCGGCTCTACGGCCCGTATGTTTAGAAGGTGCTGAACAGCCTCGTTCATGAGCCTTCTCTTTGTTGGGTTTGTGGGACAGGGGCACGGGCGGAAGCGGTTCGGGGGCTTTGAGAGAAATTCTAGAGATAGACCATGACGTATGGTATTCCTGACCCATACGTCCGTGGTGGTCTCTTCCCACTGGGGATCAAACCCTGCTAGTCTGCCCCCTATGGGAAGGTCTGGGTGGGAGTCATCTGGTACGGCGGAAGGGGCGGTTGTTCCCCCGAAAGGGCCGTCTTCCCTGCGTTTGCCTATGTCTTGTGTTCTGTCTGTCCCCCTGTCTTTCCCTATCCTGTCTAGCTTGGAAGGGTTGGGAAGTTTGAAAGTAGTTGACCCTGGCTTCCGTACGAAAGGATTGTTTCCTTCCCCAGGAGCCGGGTCTCTTGTCCTTCCTTTTAAGCATGTGTTTAAGGACCTTGCGCTTGTCCTTGTTCTCTGTCAGGTATGGCGTTAGTGCTTCACCAAACAGCTTTGCCCCTTGGTACGGAGCCGAAGCCAATTTCCACTTGGATTTGGTATCCGCCTGCCAGTTCTTTAGCCAGAGGATGCGCCTGCTCGTGTTGTTTGCTGCCATTGCCTTGGCTGAAAACCTGGTCGCTAAAAGTGTCGCGTCCGACGCATAGTCCGTGGCCGCTACCATTTTGCTGAGTTCCTGGTGAGTGCGTATATCCTCCATGGGAACCCGGCCCTGTAACTCACGGAGCCAACAAAGTGTGGCTCTGGTGAAAAAGGACGCGGAGGTAGTCGCCCTGGTAGCCCAAGCTATTGCCTGGTGCGTTCTCCTGTAGTTGGACTCACTCTTTCGGTCCTCGGCTTTAAGAGCCTCAGCAAAATCTCCTGATATGGCCGTGTCCGATATCAGGGGACCTATGGGTTCGTCCACCACCGGCACCTCCAATGTTCCCTCTAGCTCCCTTGCTACGTTAAATAGCTTCCTCTCCGCATTGCTAGGAAGCGGTAGGGAGGTTGGCGCTGCCCACTGTTTCCTTATTGTGTTTAGGAACATGGTCGGGCATGGTATGCGGTGTTGAGGGGTTACCTTTTCGGCGAACGTCGGCTCAGCCTCCGTGTCAACTGTGACAGGCTCCGCTGGTGTCCCATGCCCCAGATGGGCTGTGGCCTCAGCCTTGCGCAGAATGGTAACAAAAAGAGAAGGGTTAAACAGGCCGCTGAAGGACGGCCCTTGAGGTGAGGTGTCCTCCTCTTCCTCAGACATTTGAATCCCTTGTGACGTACCTGGCTGGTCCAGGTAAGCTTCCTCGGAGACCGACGAGTCTGAGAAGGAGGAGAGGTCCTGATGGTCCTCCGTTTCCTCCCGATGCCTCGTTCTAAGTCCTAGAGGCTTGGCTTTGGAAGTTTGAGCCCTGGCCTCAAATGCATGGTCCACTGCCTGTGCTATTAGGGTAGCTAGCAGATCCCCCGTCAATGCAGGAGGAGTGACCATTGCCTGCGACCCTGCAGGTGCTGTGGTTAGCATGGTCCTCGGGGTTTCCTGTAACCTCCGTGGGGAGGTGGATCGGGAGAGCGATGAGAATTCGCCTATCCCACCCTCTGTTTGGGACTGTGATGAGTTCCCTAATGACCAAATGGCCCGTGGGGATGAAGGGAGACCCAGCGGTAGATCAGGACCTATTCCCCCATTCTGCCTATTTTCAATTCTGGCCCTTTTCTGGGCTCTGTCGAACTCTTTTTCTAGGGCTTGGTGTCTTCTGATTGCCTGTTTGTCAGCCTTCTTTGATGACTTCCTTGCAGCCTTTCTAGGGGCTGCAGAGGATTCCGAATCCTCTGAAGCAGGTGCTCCAGAGGATGAAGGCGGGGCTCCAGTGGAGGGAATGATTGCTTCCTCCATTCTCCACTAACGCCGGGCCGCGATAGGGGGGACCCAGGTAGTAGGAGAGTTCCAACTTTGAGTAAGGACAGGCGCACTACTGGGGGCGTCTGGAACTCAGGAGCAGACTCTGCAAAATTGTCAGAGTTAGTCACTGTGCACGGATAAGAACAGGCACGCTAATGGGAATGCCTGGAACCCGCCTTGACTATGGTGGGTAAGGACAGGCACGCGACTGGGGATGCCTGGAACCCACCACTAAATCCAGAAGCGTACAGGCCACTAATGGGGGACCCGAAGTCCGGAAGGAGCCAAAGGCAACTAAACACAGTTAGTTATGAAAGGTTCTTATTTACTTTAGGTAGAAGACACCAAGTCCTGGAACCTGCAGCTATGTGTCTGATTTGAATGTCTCTGAATGAATAATAGATGCTTTAGTACCCCAGTACTGCTTGCCTATTAATTCACTCCAGCGGCTGAACCTAGCTTTCTCAGGGAGCCTTAGATCCCCTGTTTGGACAAAATATGGCCGCCGCTGCCAGGAGACTACTGCGCATGTGTTAAAAGGAGCAGGAGATTATTGCGCCTGTGCTAAAAAGGCTGCCTGTGCCACGTGCGGTTGTAACAAAGAGCTGCGCGTGCTCCCAGCTGTGCAGACAATGGCGCCTCGTTTAAAAATCCTGAGCAGCCTGGAGTGAAAAAGACTGCTCCTTCGCACGCCAGCTGTTTCCCTTAATCAATCTCCCTCCCAGCATGCGTCCCCTTTGTCCTCCGCTTCCCTCGCTAATTGCTTGCCTTTCTGTCTTTTTGTTTTGTTTGTTTTAAACGCGAGGGGTTGCCCGAGCCTCCGCGTTTGTTTAAGGCGGCTGCCGGCTGCTGGAAGGTGGCTGGGGTTTGGGTTAGGGAGGGGAGTTAGGGATTTCCCCCTTTTAAGTGGGGGTGGTTTCCCCTCTAGGGAATCTGACTTCCTGAGTCTTACAATTTAGCCAGGAAATTTTTGAGTAATCAATTAAATTGAATTAAATTATCTCTAATTAACTTTTAAACTAAGCAATTTCAGCTACTAGAAGAAATCCCCCCCCAATGGAAAGGAACTATAGCTGCCCAGGAGCCAAAGATGTAGGTCTTTCTGTATGGCCAGATCAGTCAAGACTGAAGAATCATGGTCCAGGATGGGGCGTGGCAACTTTGGCTGACTGATCTGATTGGCCAGGAATACAGTCTCAACCCACTGCGTGGATTATCCATCTCCAGTGCTGGAGAACCACATTTTTAAAATCACTACACTTGAACAGTTAAAACCAGCAGATCATAGAGCAATTTAACATCCCATAAAAATATGCTTTTTTCTTGTTACATAAGTAAGAGGGTAGGAAAATTTGATGATGATAATGACGGTGACCAAAGCTGGTGGAAAAGAGTTTTCTTTGACCAGTGGAATCTGAAACAGATTCTCTCTGCTGGCACGATGCTAGAAGGATAAGACAGTTCATCAAGTGGCCTAGACTTCTGCCATTAAGAGCTTTATAGGTCACAACCAACACCTTGAACTTCCCTCAGAAACAGATGGTAATCAGTGAAGTTCGCAAAACTGAAGTGTAATATGGGCTGTCCTAGGGCTCCTAAAGACTTATCTCACTGTACTTCGCACCAGTTGGAGGGTCCGAATGGACTTCAAATGTAGCCCCACTGCAGTAGCTCAGGTGAGAAATGACCAGAGTGTGAATAACTGAGCACCGGGAGTCATGCTCCAGGAAAGATCATAACTGGTATACACACCACAGCTGTGCAAATGCTCTCCTGGTCATGCCTGCAACTTGCTGTTCAAGCAGAGGACATGAGTCCAGGAGAACCCCTAAGTTGTGAACTGGATCTGAAAAGGCTAGAACAATCCCATCCAGAACAGAGGATGACATACATTCAGATCCTGAGGCTCCATGCACTCAAAGCCATTGAGTCCAAGTTTTGCTAGGGTTTAGTCAAAGTCTGTTGTCTCTCATCCAGATCTCTAGAGCTTCCAGGCATCGCGAGAGGGCAGAGACAGCATTACAGAGACAGCATCACTCAGGTTGTCATGTGTGGAGATTTATTTTGCTCAAGTAAAGTTTCTGGGGAAAAAGTATTATTTTTTTCAAATGCCACATTTTTATAACAGCTTTAACACTGTTAGAAAAGAGGGTACTTGAAAATTAGATACTGTTACCTTTATAGCAATAAATTCTATCTGCATATATAAACCTCATATAATGGAGAAAAAGAGGTATGCATTATGACTTCCAAAGAAATACAATATTGTTACCATAGGCTTTATTTTTAAACCTTTTCTCAAGCAGAATTCTTGATAAGAAATTAAAATAGAAAAAATTCTCAAGAGTGGGGGTACAATATAAACAGCCTATTGCTTTGCAGATCCTTTGAACTAAAATTCCATAAAGCACTGCCAGCACACACAATAGTTCCAGCTTTAAGAAGGCTATAATTCAACATACACATAGAGTACCAGATTATGTATACTTACAATAGAAGGATTCTTCACATTTATGTACAGAGCAGTTGATTCTTTCAACGCTGAAAATTTGCAGACACATACAGAAGCATGACTCAAGCAAAGATGGCAAAATACAGAGAGAAGTAACATCTGAATTCAGAACAATGAATCTTTTCAAAAATAAATTAAAATATAAGCTAAAATAGAAAACCAGAAAGATCAAAACTCTTCAAGATTCATAGAAGCTATTTAAAATTCTGAAGAACAAAAGCTCAGCAAAAGTGTGTACCACAGATTGGGAAGTCTCAAGAAATCTAAGAAGATGCCAGTTTTGTTAATAAATAGATTAAGGAAGCCATAAAAGGCAAAAAAAAAAAAGGTTCTCCCAAATAAAGGCACTATTGCTCATATAAGTCAAACAAGGAATACAAAGGGGAAAAACAAATTAAAATTGATAATAACACAAAAAAATAATTGAGGAGTATATTGCTACGAAGATTAAAATAATTTTAAAGGTTTATTTAAGTCTAAGAAGTAGGAACTGGATGAGAGTTCCTACCATTACACAGCAAAGAGGAAAAATGAATAGATACATGCATGAACTGTTCCCCCCCTCCCCCGAAAACTGCACTGGAAAAACTAAGCCTAGTAAAAATAAGAAATACTGGTAGACCTGAGTTACGAATGTAATGTAGCCTGCCCATTCCATTCGTAACTCAAGGATTTCTAGGAGTGAATCTTGTAACTTGAATAGATCACTCCCTCCTTTCGCCCACACCTTCTCTAATCGAATGAGCAGGTCGTTAAGTGCACATGAGGTATCTCTGGGTGGGGAAGGCCATGGGGGACCTAGCGATGGAACAGGCCACCTGCTTCAGACCATTCAAGACCTCCCCTGACCCACTGAAATACCTCATTCTCCCTTGTCTGGGATCCCCACAATTGCTCCCCCCCCCATCCTGCCATGCCAGGTCACTTACTTTGTGAAGATCTGTCTCCTCTCCAGCCTGTTCTTTTGCCTGTTCCTGGCAAGCGGTGAGCAGAGGGAAAAAGGATGAGCATGCCCTGCTCGGCTTCTCTGACACACCAAGGCTGCCTGCCACTTCTGGAATGACAGGCAGCCTCGATGAGTCTCCTCCAAAGGCTCAGCACAGAAAAGTGTTTGCACACCATTAGGGAGGTTGGGACAGCAAACTCATGTTGCTTCAAACCTCCCACTGTCATGCAAACTCTTTTCGTGTATAGACTGGAAGTTTTTGGGTGCCCTGATCTCGCGAGATTTCAAGCACCCATTCTCTGCAAAAGCGAATGGGTGCCTGAAGTTGTACAAAATCGGGACACCTAGCTTTACCAATAAGAATGGAGGCTCCACTCCAGGGCTCCATTTTTATCAGCAATTTGCTTGAGGCCTTTGCTGACAAGAACAGAGGCCCAGAGGGAGCATGCTCCCCTCTGGGGCTCCGTATTCTTTGGCAAAGTGCTTGAGAAGGCCTTTGTGACAACAATAAAGGTCCGGAGGGTCACACACACCTTTCTGGGGCTCTATTTTCACAGGTAAAGTGCTTAAAGATCTTGCCAATGAAAATGGAGGCCTGGAGGGATGAGTGGGCGTGTCTGGGGCTCTATTTTCTTTGGTAAAGGCCTCCTCAAGCATTTTGCTGAAGAAAACAGAGTCCTGGTGGGAAGCATGTGTTCTTCCCAGCCTCTTTTCCCATTGGCAAAGGCCTAGAAAAAAGGCTTTTGTGCTATAAATGGAGACCTACAGAGATGCACATGTCCCTCCTGGCCCCATTCTTGGCAGCAAAGGCTTTTTGCAAAGATGGCAAAAGACTTTAAAAATAGAGGGAAAGCTTCAATGTTTCAGTCCTTCCCTCCATTTGCAAAGCCTTTTGCAGCAGATCTCATCCAGGCCTCCGTTTGCAAAGAACAGAGGCCTAAAGTACAATGAGATCATGCGGTACTTTAGGCCTCCATTCTTTGTGAATGCACCAAAGGCCTGAAGCACCGAAACAGACCAAGAAACCAAAGGCTCTCTAGATCTTCGCAATGTGAGTATCCACAGGCCTAGTGCCTATGGAGACCCCGCATGGGGAGGGAAGGTAACAGGCAGGGTGAATGTTGCAGTGCCTCTGCAATCGTTCATAAGGGTGAACGACTCTCGTGATGCTGCAACATTCGTAATTTTGAGACTTATTCATAAACACTAGGTGGCGCTTATGGTGCAACTTCAAATGTTTGCTAAGTGAAAATAATAATAATAATAATAATAATAATAACAACATTCAGTAAATAATGTTTTTTTATTTTTACAGGGATCACCACAAATATGTATAATACTAATAAATTAAATTAAAAAGCACCATGTAAAAATCAAATATATTTAATCCAGACATGTAAAATGTGCACAATTCCAATACAGACACATTTACCTAGTATGCTGCCAAAAAGACATGGCCATTATAATAATTCCTTTTTTATTTATTTACATATTGCAGAAATGAATGAAAAATGCACTTTATTAATGAAAGGGTCCTAAAATACACAGCAGGTGCCACAGGATTTTGAGATAACTACTCCTAGATGCGTAGCTAGATTTACTGGGTTTTATGTATAGTTTTATTTACTTTTTAGTTCCAGATTGTTTTTTAGTTTTATTGCATTATATTTTACCATAATTTGTATTGTCCTTATATATTAAGGTAAAATATAGATGAAATAAAAGCTATGTCTTTAATTAATTACTCTAATTTTTAACAATTTTTTGTTTGCTCTCTGAACCTAATTACTATTTTTTCTATCTTTTTAAAGAAATTGGAATTATGAAACTGTCATAACTGGCATAACCTTGATCCCAAAAAGTTGTTCTTTGCAGATTTTAGGTAATTATATAGCATTTGCTAACATTCAGATGTCATAAAATCTTTTTAACAGTGCAAAACAGCGTTCTAGGAAAATAATCACTCACATACTCTTTAAAAGAAATACAATTACAAAAACTGATTCAAAATTTTAAAAATTATTGTGCTTTGTCCACTAAAAATCTTATCCATCAAAAATGAAAATCATCTGAAGATTAGAAATTAATTTATTTTTCATTATTGCATACAAATAATGATATGCAAACAAAATTGAAAAGATGTAAAAAATATTTCCTTAAATACTAGCAGCTGCATCCAAGCAGGATGCATCTGGCTGCATCCAAGAAGAGAGTCTGTTCTGGGGCCCATTCTCTGGAACATCAGTCTTCCAGAGAACAGACTTGCCTTAACCCTACTAACTCTTGTAAGTCTTTGAATACCTAGTTTGGTTACCTTAGGATCTAGGTGTGTGGTTAAGTTTATATTATGCTTATGTTTATTGGGTTGTTTTATTTAAACTGCTGTATAGGTTACTTATTATTTAGTTTTGAAGATTTTATCTTGTTTTTCTTCATTGTTAGTAAACCAGAGTTATATTTGAGAGGGATGGCCATATGACTATGGACTTTTTCAACATAGATTAGTTGAATTAATACTAATGATCATTACATTAATAACTTCTATACTTCTATTCCCTTTTAAATAATCAAGAATAAATCCTTTTGCAAAATTAAAAATTCTAATATGTCTCTCTTGTCTTGATGTTTCCCCCATGTCTACTAAACTTGAAACTCCATCATCGATACCAACAGAAAACTGTAGAAAACTTATTTTAAACAAAGAAGAAATTTCCAAAACTGCAAGTTCTAAACTAGTAAGTCAAGCATAGATAAAGCCAGCATAGAGTAACAAGTTTCAGAAATATGCCAATAGAATGGAAATCCATTTCAGCATCAAGATTCTGGTTTCTATTAAATGAAGAACGCCTCAGAGTATACCTCCAAATAGACATAAATATATCCAGATACACTCTGAAATTTCCATTTAGTACTGCAGACAATTGATACAGAACAATTCATTCATCCACACATACAAAGGAAAATCCATCTTTCTATACAATTGAATGAAAAGCAAATAGAATGACAAGAATTATTAGAAAGCAGAGAATATGATTAAATGGACAGTATTCGCAATATAAAATAAGAATGATCCAAATTTCTGCTCAGATGGGGCGTTGGTCTTACCTGAACGCCTTTTCTCAGTACGGAGATGGATAATCCACGGATGGGTTTTCTCTGTCTGCCTGCTCTTGAGACCAAGTAGCCAAAGCTTGACACGCCCCCACTTCCTGTGGAGTCCATTCTTCACGAGGGCGAATTGGCTGATGATTGACGAGGTATTGGCTCTCAGCTCCCTACTAGCGGCCTGCTGGCCTTGGGGTGGGTGTGGATTATCCATTTCCGTACTGAGAAAAGGCGTTCAGGTAAGACCAACGCCCCTTCTCCAGTACAGGAGATGGATAATCCACGGATGGGACGTACCAAAGCCTCACTGTCCCAAGGGGTGGGAAACAGATAAGGCCGGTAGATTGATCTCTGAGACAACTAGCTGGAGGACCCTCCTACCAAAGGAGGCGTCCGCCGATGCAAAGCGGTCTATCTTGTAGTGTCGTATAAACGGGGAAGGCGAGGACCATGTCGCGGCCCTGCAAACTTCCTCGATTGACGCCTGGGTAGCCCATGCCGCCAAAGTTGCAGCGCTTCGGGTGGAATGGGCTGTGAGATGACTCGGGGGCGGCAGGGATGATACATTGTAAGCTTCTGCGATACAGCTTCGGATCCACCTTCCAATGGTGCCCGCGGAAACTTTCCGCCCCAAGGTGCCCGCTTGGAAGGGCACAAATAGGGCCTCCGATTTGCGGAAGTGTTCTGTACGCTTTATATAACGCCGCAAGGCTCTGCGGATGTCCAATGTATGCCACTGCCGCTCCCGGTCATGTGTTGGATTTGGACAGAAGTTTGGGAGAATTACTTCCTGTGTCCTGTGAAAGAGTGAATTCACCTTCGGTATGAAGGCAGGATCGAACCTAAGGACCACCCTGTCCTTGTGGAAAATGCATAGGTCGTTTCTGACTGACAGTGCGGCCAGTTCCGAAATTCGTCTGGCCGATGTCATGGCAATCAGGAACGCCACCTTTAGTGACAGGTGTCGCAAGGAAACGGTCGCCAATGGTTCAAATGGCGACCGAATGAGTGCGTGAAGGACTCGCGGTAGTTCCCAGGACGGGTACCTGTGAATTACTGGAGGTCTGGTGTTATAGGCGCCCTTGATAAAGGCGCGGATCCTGGGGTGATGAGCTAAGGGAACCGAATCCGTGCAGGTGAGGAGGGTGGACAAGGCCGCCACTTGCCTGCAGATGGTCGCGGGGGCGAGGCCTCTGTCTAGTCCCTCCAAGAGGTAATCTACTATCTGAGGGATGTAGAGTTTGTGTAAGTCAAACTGCCGTTCCCTGCACCAAAGGCAAAATTTTTCCAAGTGGAGTCATAAATGCGGTTTGTTGCCGGACGGCGTGAAGCTTGAATTATGGTAATGGCCCCGGGAGAGAATAGTTCCTGTGCCATTATCTGGCGCTCAAGTGCCAGGCGGTCAGTTGTAACCATTGGGGTTCCGGGTGACTGATGGTTCCCTGGTGTAGGGACACTTGATGAGGGGGACTGTTCCATGGGGGCGACTGAGACAGGTTCATCAGGTTGGCGAACCACGGTCTCTGTGGCCAATATGGTGCTACTAGGATCACTTCTGCCCACTCCTGAATCAGCTTGCGGATGACCGCCGGTATGAGTGGTAGTGGGGGAAAGGCATAAAGCAGACCCTGAGGCCACTGAGTTCTCAGAGCGTCCGTCCCCTCTGCTCGCGGTTGAAGTAACGAGAGTAAAATCTGGGGAGCTGGGCATTGTCTGATGATGCGAACAGATCGAGGATCGGGTACCCGAACTTGCGGGAGATGTCTAAGAACAAGTTCGGGTGTAGCCCCCACTCCGAAGGGTCCACTGTGGTGCGGCTTAGGAAGTCCGCTTGCTGGTTGTTGACCCCCGATATGTGTTCCACTTTTAGTGACTTCAGATTGGGCTCTACCCAGCTGAATAGGAGTCGTGCCTCTGTCATCAGGGTTTTTGATCTGGTCCCCCCCTGCCGATTGATGTGCGCCTTGGCTGCTACGTTGTCTGTTAGGACTAGAACGTGGCGGCCTCTGATTCTGTCTTTGAATTGTTGCAAGGCTAGGTGGATAGCCCTGAGTTCTAGCCAGTTGATGTTGTTTCTCAGATCCGTGGCGGACCAACGTCCCTGTACAAACCGGGAGTCCAGATGGGCTCCCCAACCATACAGACTGGTGTCTGTAGTGATGGTAACTCTGACTGGTTCCTTGAAGGGTGACCCCTTGGTCACGGCCCGAGAGCACCACCAGCGTAGCGCCCTGCGGATTTGTGCCGTGACCCTGACTAGGTGGTTGGATGCGCTGTTGTTCTGCCGTTGGTAAGGGAGCAGAAACCACTGTAGTTCCCGTAGGTGGAGCCTGGCCCAGGGTACAATGGCTATGGCCGATACCATCTTGCCCAATACTTGGGAAAGTGTTAGTATCGGAACTGAACGTTGCCTGTGAACCCAGCGAGCCAGTTCCCTGATGCCGGCCACCCGGTCTTGGGAGAGATAGACCATACAGTTGGTTGTGTCTATCGTGGCCCCCAGATGCAGCAGCCTGGACGAGGGAACTGTCTGGCTCTTCTGAAAGTTTACTGAGAATCCGTGTAATTGGAGGACGCGAATGACGGTCCTTACGTCCGCCTGAGCTGTCTGTAGGGATGTTTCTTGGATTAGTATGTCGTCTAGGTAACATTGGACGCGTATTGGGATTTTTCTCAGTTTGGCGGCTACCACTGCTAGTATCTTGGTAAATACCCTGGGTGCCGAAGATAGACCGAAGGGGAGAGCTCTGTATTGGAAGTGTTTTCCCCCGTAACAGAAACGTAGGAACCGGCGGTGGTTTGGGTGGATGGGGATGTGAAGGTAGGCTTCCGTGAGGTCTATCGATGCCAGGACGTCTCCTTCTCTGATGCTTCCCAGGATGGACTGAAGGGATTGCATCTTGAATTTTTTGTCTGTGATGTAGCGGTTGAGGTTTTTTAGGTCCAGGATTGCCCTCCATCCTCCTGAAGTCTTTGGAACCACAAAGAGGATGGAGTAAAATCCTCTGCCTCTGTATTCCGCTGGGACCGGTTCTATGGCTTGAATGTCCAACAGGTGTTGGATGGCCTCCTGCATGAGTTTGCGTTTGGTGGGGTTCCTGGAGACCGAGCAGTTGATGAGTCGGTCTGGGGGTGTGACCAGGAACTCCAGGGACAGCCCGGACTGGATGGTTTGTAGTACCCAGTTGTCCGTGGAGGTCTGCTCCCACTGGTGGAAGAAGTGAGCTAGTCTTCCTCCAATGGGTAGGTCTATGTAGGAGTCCTTTTGTCTTCCGGTACGGACGACCCGTTCCACGAAAGGGTCGTCTCGACTGGTTTTGTTGTCTGGGCTGGAACCCCGGTCTGTCGTAGGGGCGGCCGTACGTTTTGTTCTGCCTGGGAGTGAATGGCTTGGGTGCCTGACTGATAGGCGTGGTTGTCGGTTGACGAAAGGACTGCCTACGAAAGTAAGGTGTGGTACGTTTGTCTGATCTTTTGTTCAAGTGTGCCATGACCTTCCGCTTGTCTTTGTTCTCTACAAGATAGGGGTCCAAGGCCTCCCCAAACAGACCGTTGCTTGAGTAAGGGGCGGTCGCTAGCCGCCACTTAGCCTTGGTGTCCGCTTGCCAGTGTTTTAGCCATAGCATTCTCCTGGCAATTATGTTGGATGCTATGGATCTGGATGAAAAAATGGCCGATTGGAGCGTTGCGTCTGCAGCGTAGTCCGTGGCTGCTACCATCTTAGCCAGGTCCTGGTGTGTTCGTATGTCCTCCATAGGAACTATGGTTTGTAGTTGTTGCAACCAGATGAGGGTGGCCCGGACAAAAAAGGAGGCCGAGGTGGCTGCTTTGATGGCCCCTGCCGCTGTCTGGTGGGTTTTGCGAAAGGCTTGTTCCCACTTTTTGTCATCTGCCTTAAGGGCCTCCACTAGGTCCCCAGCCATGGCTGTCTGGGAGACCAAGGGGGTCCAGGCTTCATCTACTTTAGGTATTTCTAAGGCCTCATTGAGGTCTGTGGCAGTGCTGTATAATTTTTTGTCCGTACCACTCACTGATGGGAAGGAAGCGGGAGAGTCCCATGGCTTCTTGATCCCTTTCAGGAAAATGGCGGGGCAAGGTATATGGTGTTGCGTTGTCACCTTTTCTACGAATACGGGTCTGGATGTGGTGGCCAGTGTTGCTTGCGGCTGAGAAAACTGATCCGTCCCCATGTCCGCAATGGCTGTGGCCTTGCATAGTATCGTGAGGAAGCGGTTGTGATTAAATAATCCCCCTGAGGGGGGCTCAGGGGGAAGTTCCTCATCCTCTGACATAGAGATCCCAGGTTGATCCTCCTCTTGTGGTGAAGAATAACCACTCATGGAGGACTGGGCCGGGGAGACGGGTTCGTGAATGCCTGAGGACTCTGAGGGGAGTTCCGAGTGTGGCATGGCTGAGGTGGAGGGCCCCTGGTCGTGGTGGGCAGAGCGCTGTGCTAGGGCTCGGTCCACCACTTTGGTTAATAGGGCCTCTAGCCGTCCATCTGCCCAGATGTCCCCTATGTCATTACCTTTGGGTGTGGTGACCGCAGATGGAGAGGTGGACTCAGTGGTTGTGCCTGCCGCCGTGGTTGTTTGTTGGGCTGATGTAGATGGCGGATCCAGTGGTTGCGGTGTTCCTGGAATGGACCACGCGCTCTGGGTTGATGTGGATGGACCCAATGGTAATTCCATCTCGTGGCCGCTATTTGAACCAATTCCAATTGGGCCTGCCTCTGCGCTCTGGAGAACTCCTTCTCCAGGGCCTGGTGCCTACGGCTGGCTTGCTTTTCCGCCAACTTGGAGGGCCTCTTGAGCGAGTGTTTTGTCTTCGCTTTGCACTTGCCTGCCGCCTTCTGGTCAGAAGGTGTGTTGCAGCCGTCATTGGGAGATGGAGGGGTCGTGCTCATGGATTGAGGCAACGAGGGTCCCTCCATTCCGCTTGAGCAGTCCCAGAAAAACTGAGAAGACTCTCAGGCAGGCAAGTATTGGCGGGAGCGAAATTGGAACAAGTACCAGGACTGTTCCCCTGATCACCCGACCACAACAAAAATATTCTCTCTGGGCTAAGGTCACGGTAGCTGAGGGAGGTACCGAAGGCACGTTTGGACCCACTCTTTGGGTTCCGCCCGGAGGCCTTAGGTGACCAGGCAACGTGCACCAGTAGAAAAAGGAAAAGGGAGGCAAAAAATATCAGTGGCGACCTCAAAAGGGTCTGTAGGCCTGACTTAATACACAACAAGGTATCAAATGGCGGTCACCTAGAGCGGAATTTATTCTTATTAATATTATTACTATTATACTAATAATAGGAACAACAATAATAATAAAATAATAATAATAACAACAACAACAATAATGGTGATGATGATAATATTGTGTGTTCTGCCTTTAGGCCTGTTGGCCCTGCAGTTGCTTAATTTTTAGCTTCAATTAATTTTTTTTTAAATTATTATTATTATTATTATTATTATTATTATTATTATTATTATTATTATTAAATTTCATTTATTTATTTTTATTATTATTATATTTTGTCCTATTATTATATGTGTGTATCGGGGGTGGAGCGCTGGCTATGCGCTCCTATTCCACCTCTATCAGTACTTCCAGATATGATGTGGAGCTTCTTTAAGCTCGGTTTGCCTTCCTCTGGCAAGAGATGGCAGCCGCAGCTCGTTTCTCCCTGAAAAACGGGCTTTGCGGATCCCAGGAGGGTTCTCTAGCCTCCGTTTCTTGGTTGGGGCTTACTCCCTTCCTGTGCTTCAGCTTTTTAAAAAGGAGGGTGGCCGCGGCTCGTTTCCCTCTGAAAATAAGCTCCGCAGCCTCCCAGAAGCTGCTTGTGCCCGGGGATTTAAATTTGGCGCGCTGGTGACGTTTTAAGGGAATCCCAGTCAGGGATTGCCTTTGTTGTCTGAAAACGGCAACTAAAATGGCGCCCACGGTTGCCCTGGGCTGCTAGGGAATCTCCGATGATCCGAATTCAAGTTTGAATCCGGACCTGGAGATTGTTATTTTTTCCCCCAATTTGAGGAAAAAATCCCTTGGAAGGTTGGGGAGAAAAGCTCAGCAAGTGGTCTCTGCTGATGCCTTTGTTCCCCCCCCTTTTCCACCTCCAGAGCCCTGGGGCTGACTGGGATCCGTGGGGAGTTTTCCCCCCCCACACCCCCTTTTTCAATTTTAATATAGGATCAGGGATGATCCCAAGGAAAACTTAGTGGTTGGGGAAAAGGTTCAGCAAGTAGTCTCTGCTGATGCCTTCTTCCCCCCCTTTCCACCCCCCAGAGCCCTGGGGCTGGCTGATATCTGTGGGGAAGTTTCCCTCCCCACCAATCCCCTTTTTAATTTTAGGTTTGAGATCAGGACTGATCCCCAGAAAATTTTGTGGTTAAATTCCTATAGGTGGCAATTTTTTTTTGGAAGGGGAAGCCAATTATCAAGGGATAATCAATCAATGGATTTCTTGTCTAACCTGATAAGCTGAGAGCCACGCCAAAACGAGTCTTCTCGAGCAGAGACCAAGTTAAGAATGGACTCCACAGGAAGTGGGGGCGTGTCAAGCTTTGGCTACTTGGTCTCAAGAGCAGGCAGACAGAGAAAACCCATCCGTGGATTATCCATCTCCTGTACTGGAGAACAATAGATGTCCTTTAGTTCATAGATCAGTGAAGGCGAACCTTTTAGAGACCGAGTGCCCAAACTGCAACCCAAAACCCACTTATGAATCGTCGAGTGCCGGGTGGGTGGGGCCCATTGGCTGGGTATGGCCCATTGGGTGGGCATTGCTCACTGGATGGGCGTGACCCACTGGGTAGGCATGGCCGCAGTGATAATGCCAGACTGGGTGGGACTAAAACATTCAATCAATCATTTCCAACTTTACAAGACCTTTTCTTTTCCGGCGAGAAGTTGAAATTGACTGATTGAACCTTTTTTTTTTTTTTTTTTGCACACGGTGGCGGAGGCCTAAAGCAAAAAAGTTTTATAAAACCCAGCTGAAGGCCTAGGACTGGGGCGTTCGTCACCACTATCATAAATACTCTAAAATTAGAGGTAAGCGAGATGACAGACAAAAATCAAATTATTCCAGATGATTAAAGCTAGAGTATTGCAAGAGC
Source organism: Crotalus tigris (assembly GCF_016545835.1). Lineage (NCBI taxonomy): Eukaryota > Metazoa > Chordata > Lepidosauria > Squamata > Viperidae > Crotalus > Crotalus tigris. Next base: position 169,422 of record NW_024100156.1, read on the forward strand.
TCCAAACAGCATTTCCAAACTATAAGAACAGACATTAAAGTGGCAGATATTAATTTATTATTTGTGACCTATTTTTCCATGAGGCTGTACTAGGCAGCCATACTGCAATAAAACAGAGAAATGAAAAGAAGTGTGAAATCGAATTTGGGTCGGTCACCGGGACCAGAGATTTACTCTTCCAAGCTTTTGGATTCATGCTGGAACCCACCTTCAGGGAATTTCCCAACAGACCCCTTGTCAGTTAGCAGGAGTGCTGAATTACCACCTGCCTATCAAATACTTAGGAGCCGGGCACTTGGCAGCCCAAGGAAACAACAGCCAATCGCCACCAATCAACACACCAATCAAGCAATAGAAAGGCAACACAAAGACACGACTCACAGAACAGCCCAAAGCACATATTCCAGTAGAGAAATTCCCCAAAGATGGGCTCCAGCATGGGTCCAAAAGGTCAGTAGAATAAATCTCTGATCCCGGTGACTGACCCAAATTCTATTTTGCATCATTATTCTAGGATACATATATTTGCCTTCATTCGTGAAGTGTAAACATAACAGTAGCAAACTAATGGAATAATAGAATAAACAATGAAAATGGAAACAATGAGAATATAGTGATATGAGAATAAAAGATGGCCATGTAGAGAAGCAAGGAAGGAGGGAGGAGGTCGTGCCTGCTATCAAATTTAGTGTAGTATCCCCCACTGGGTCCCAGTCTAACCAGCAGAGCCAGATCTTGGGCTCTATATAGGAGGGTGGAGAAGATCTCACCTTGGAGAGAAAAATGTTCCATAGGGCAGGCACTCCAGCAGGGAAGGCTCTTCTGGATCCCGGTAGTCGAAGTTCTTTAACCAACAGGATCCAAAGTAGGTTGTCTCTGCTGGCACAAATGGGGCGGGCTTGTGCTAGTGAAGTGGTTCTCAACCTTTTTAATGCCGCGATTCCCAACCGATCGTAAGTCGAGGACTACTCAACCGGTCGTAAGTCGAGGACTACTCAACTGGTGCAGCACCGTTTGCAGAATGGGACTTTTGGCGGGCTCAGCAGGGCAGAGACAGCCTGGACAATTCCTATTGGCTTTTGAAAGCCAATAAATTAGACTCTATTCAAGAGAGTCTATTCTATTGGCTTTCAAAAGCCAATAGAATAAAAGGGAGTAGCACAGCTAAGGAAAAGGGGAAAAAATGGCGGACTGCGTTGTTTGGCGACCCCCGTGAAATGGTCGTTCAACCCCAAATGGGGTTCCGACCCACAGGTTGAGAACCACTGTGCTAGTGGGACATAATGATTTATCAGGTAGTTCAGATCTATGCTAATAAGGACTTTAAAGGTCATAGCCAACACTTTGAACTTTACTCTCTAGAGAATGGGGAATGTGCAATCTTGAGTCTTATTCTATTGCTCATATTTCATTGGCATGATTTTCAAATACATCATACTAAGTGCTAGCATCATTCCTACCGAAGAGGCCCAAAATAGCTAAGAAATAAATAAGTTGTTCAAAACTGAATATAGGTAAAATATTGATAACAAAACTACCTTCAAAACTATCCCTAGTGAAATAAAGTTATTTCAGGAAAGACAATTCCTAAAATTCTGTAAAAGCTATGATTCTCTGTACAGTTACTTTCATGCTTCAGTTATGCATTCAGTTGTTATAATTTAGTCACTGAAAACAGATGTAAATGCCTCTGTTACTTGCATTAACATTGTGCAAAACATCTGAAAGAGATGCTGGGAAATGTTTAAATGTAAGAACAAAGCACTTCTTTTTGAAGTTACCACTAAAAGACCTGTTTCTTTTATAAGCCTCTTGTATCTGCTTTGAAACTTTGTTCCCAATTATCTCCTAATGCATGAAAAAACAAATCGTGGAAGAGGACATGGCCAGAAGAAATTTTGAAAAGGCCATCTTGAAAAAAATCTTGCAAAAGATGTATACGCTCTAACAATTTGAAGAGAAGTGATTTGTTCATGCTCCTGAATAGTGCATAGTCCTTTGGATGTTTTCAAGCCTATTTTTCTTATGTTATAAAATTTATGTTAAATACCTTTTTGGGTAATATATTTGCACAACTGTTAACCTCAACTATTTTACTTTAGATGAATTTAATTTTCCTTTATGTTTAATTTAAAATATCATCCCATTTCAAACAATTGGCATTAACATTTCTGAACAGACTGTAACAAAACAAAACCTACCTCACCTCATACAAAAGTCTCCATTTGATTGTCCCCAATTCTATTTTGCTTTGTTAAAGTCATGTGGTAAACCCTCGTGCATGAGATTAACATGCCCATGTCCAACCAATAGAAGTAGCCTTCTGTGACTAGGTCTGTAATACAAAATTTCTCCTTTGATAATAGTTGGTGTGTTTTTTCTCACTGTATAAAATTGAATGATTAGATGTCCATTTCTAACAGTCAAGCAGACCTGCTTTGTGGAGAAATGAAAAATAAACAGTTTTGCTCACAGTCAGAAATTTAAATCCGTGTAAAACCATTTAAAGTGTGCTTATTCCAAAGGAAGTCTAATTTAAAAATAAAAATGCCATTCTTGGAGAGGGAACGTCTTATTAGAAATGTCGGTTTGAAACGCCAATTTACATCCACCTTACAACAGTCATTTTAATTTTCGGCTGTAAGCATTCGTCTCTTAACGAATGCTCTTTTTCTTCTTCTTTGCGATTCACTTAAAGCAGGAGTACAGTACAGGCTGATCACGTGATTCCTCAACAGCAGATCCTGCGGACTAATTGCTTAAGGCCCGGATTACACTAAAGCCATAAGATTGGGAGATCTATAAACTGTGCAGAAAGTGAACCAAGAAGATAACAAAAGCACTAGGTATGCATGTTTAATAGCAAGCCAAACAAAAGAGCACTTAATAGAAAGTTCCGATTCCCCCCCTCCCCCGGAAAGGACAAGAACTGCATGGAAAATGCATTTGCTTCAACACAAGAATGCTACTTCTCCATTTTTTATTTTTTTTGTCATCACCTGGGTGACAGAAGCCAAACGGCAACGTCGGTTCAGCACCCGCTTTTCATAGGACTTCTCTATTGGCACAATCCTCACTATACCCAACAATTATCCAGTAAAACTGGTTACTGTCTGACACTCTAAATACACTTCATGACTATCAAACGCTTGTCAGGGTTTGGAAATGCAACAAGCCCCTTTCCCTCTAAAGAAAGCTGGGCTTGTTTTCATCTTTCTACGCACAAGAAACCGCATCAGGCAGGCGGACAGAAGCGTGGCCTGTAAAGAAAAAGGAATGTGGGCAATGCCTGTAGACAACAGACCGGTCAATATCCGCGGGACTTCAGGTCATCGCAACTACGACGGAGAGGAGCTGATTTCCAGCGCAAACCCTTCGCCACCTCATACGGACGGCTCGGAGAAGACGGAAATGCAAAAGCCGCTCGTTTGGGTGTGCGCGCGCCTGGCCGGCCAGTTCTATTTACTCACCCTCCAGCCACGCGCTCGCTGAACCCGGCGTCTCATCTACCCGCTCTCCACAACAGCCGCTAAGCACGCCGGCAGGACCCGGATGCACATCAAACGAAGAAATAAATAAATAAATAAAATGCCCAACGGAAGTGAAGGAAGGAGGAGATCGAGAAGGCGCACAGTCCAGACTTCCGCTTTTGGCTTTTTCTACCGCAAAGCCGAAGAAAACCTGACCCCCGAGATTGGTTAAGAAATCGAGGATTTTATGTCCCCATCAGCACCTGGCCAGGAAACAGTCTTAGGATACTATTCTCAGACATCCTAGATTTTTTTTTCAGTCGTATAAAATGCGACTTCGATACCTGCAAGGCTGCAGTTGAATGACGGAATGAGTCAGAGTTAAAGGAGCCATCGGAGGGATTGAGACTTCCTATAACTTGAACTTGTTTTAAATAAGAGACTGGGGAAACGAAAGTGAGAGGGAGAGGAAAATCTAAATCCCCTTTAGCATAACCTTTTACTGACCATAATGCAGTATTGCAAGGACTTGCCATAAGCGCATTTCTCTACGTCCTGACAAGAGAAAGAGCGCCTAAGAAAGAGCCTGGACATCAGTGCCCTCTATCTTCTACCTGGAGAAGCGGGACTATCTCACGCTAGATGCTTGGTGCAAAGTGTCAGGAAATGCAACCGAGAAGTTGGAACTGACGATTTTTTCTTTTAACCCCGTATCTGAGTCGCCTTTTCAAAACGCTACGGATCTGAAGAAATAGCCGTTTGTCACACACACACAACACACACACACACACACACACACCTGCCCCGGCTTAGAGAATCTGGGAGAATGACAACAGGTGTCTTCAATACATGAATGCACCGCCAGATTGTTCCAGAGGGAGCTATGTTTTCAGCACAGATAATACAGTTTTCTTTCCCATTTAGCAGATATAGAATTTGTGAAAGAAAAACCCCAAAGTATTTTCAAGATTCCTACTTCTACCTGAAAAAAATTGTTATCTTTCTGGATTACTCCATTTTGCTCCCAAAGTAATCAGTCTAACCTACCCCAGCTTACTATGAGGGTGAATAACAAGGACCTGAAAAAAAGCTTACAGTTGATTCCCAAGTATGCTAATCTTTTCAGTTAATTACCATTTAATTAATCATGAATCTGCTGGCAAAGCCCTAAACTGCTAAGATTACACAACACTAAATAATAAACTTGAGCCTGATATGCTTCAGTGACTGGCTTCACACAACATGCTGCCAAAGCCAAATCAACCAAGAACTTAGCCATTACTCATTTCACCCCAATTCTAATGCTCCTATAGAAATACTTCAAAACCCTACTCATTGAGGTCCTATGATATAAAAACTACATATGTGAAAATTAAAGAAGAAAATGAAACTCAGATTTTTTTTATGTTACCAGAATGCTTAAATCAAATCTGAAAATTAAATCCATTTGGAATATTTGATATCCATTATATTGTCAACATCTTATTTTTTGCCTATCTGTATCCAGTGAAATCCAAATAATTATGGTTTTGATCCACCATTTTTCCTATGTATCTTTAAGTAATTTCCATCGCATACACCTTTCAGTCAAAATTTTTCCCATATGTTATTACTCAATTTTAATTCACATTTTGAATACAATGTTTGATGACATCACCAAATACTATTCTTCTCTTGCTTTCTAATAAGAGCAGATATGCTTTAAAACAGGCAGGTGGTGAAAGCAGGTACACAACCTTTTTTTTGTTTTAAGAACATGGGACAAAATGTTAAGGTAGACCATATTTTTTTTTAATCTGCAACATAAAACCAGAAATTGCCAAAAGAAAACAGCAAAATCCAGAGCTCAAGAACATGTCTTCCTTCCATATTTCCATAAAGGAGATGAAACTTAGAAATATCCCAATTTAAGTATTGTTTTTAAGCATTTTAAATATTTCAGATAAAAATCAGTAGCTTTTATCCTAGTATAAAGTAATTAAAGAATTATTCTGGAATATGTTGAACTGCTATCTGGTACTTCCTCTTTTGTTTCTGATATATTGCTAACAGAAAAAACAGACAAGTACACATAATAAATCAACTGATATATAATTTGTAATTTAAAACAAAAGTAATATTGAGAAATAGATATATAACAAAAGTTTGTACCTTAAGTTGCACTTATCAACAAGTGATTTGTGAGGCAACTACCGTAGTGACACAAAAGGTTCCTGTGCTATTGCAAATAGACAACTTTTGGTCTGTTAGGAGATAAGAAAATCAGATTCCCTGCCTGGAAAATACATTTAAAAAGGTGTAATCAACATTTTTATAAAATGAACCATATACATTCGCCATCTTCAACCACACCAATCCCACAAATGGTTCATTCAAAAATTCTTCTGATATTCTTTGTCCCTTCCATTTTTTTATTTTTATTTTTTTATTTACTTATATTTAATACATTTTATTGAATTATAAACTACAAAATACAATGTAAATAATAGGACACAATGGGGAGGAAAAAGGGAAAGGAAAATGAGGGAGGAAAAAGAAAAAAAAGACACTGATTTCCGACTTTCTCTTGCAGTAGATAGAATAAAACATCAAACCTCAACTTTTTACTTTTTCATAATAGTATAAACTAGCCATTTCTGTACTAACAAATCAATCTAATCAGTAAAAACCCAAAATCAAAGTTTCTTTTTTTTTCCACCTCAAGCACAAAGTCCAGAAGCGGTGTCCATATAGAAACAACAACAACAACAACAACAATAATAATCCCCCAGTGAGGCACTACCTTGACGTGGTTGTGGGGCTTGTGTACTCTGAGGAAGATGAGAGTTATGCCAAAGATTCAACAATACTGGACAGGCTAGATATTGGAGTTCCTGGATATCTGGTAAAAAATGGGTTACAGGACTCAGGATTGTTGGCTGAGCAACCAGGGCCAGCAGCTGCAGAACTACTGGAAGAAAAGATGTCTACCCATCGCAGTTACACAGTGATTGAAAACAAAGAAATAATGATCTGTTACTACAGATCAAGTCCAACAAGAAGAGGATATCTAAAACGAATGCACCAGTTCTGGAAAGAACAACATCCAGAATCAGAAATAACAGAACAGAGATAGCAGATCAACGCAGATTTATAATACGAAATAAAGTATTCACAGAAACAGAATTGGATGAACTGCAAAGGTTTACCCAGGGCAAAGAAATCAAAGCCTTACCAGAAGTAATTCAGAATGTAGAGGCAAACCAGGGGGAGTTGGCAGTGAAGGAATCCAGCAGAGATATACAACTGTTCTCATTTGGAAACCAGGCACCTCTTCCTCAGGAAGAACAAAACCCTCTAACTAAAGAAATAAAAGAATTGAAACAAAGAATAACTGAGCATCTAGAACAGCACAAAAACAACAGAATAAGGCTACCTGCATTGAAGCTTGTTCCAAAGAAACAGCTAGCACAAGCATTAAAAGATGCAAATACTGCAATATCAAGTATAAGCACCAATTCACTGCAAGAAACAAACCAACTAATGTACAGCACAGCTGCAGTTATAACAGAATACCTGGGATGCAAAATCAACAAAAAAGAAAAACAAACAAACAGTGCACCAGAAAAATGGAAGGTTAGATTAGAAAATAAGATCAGCAAGTTAAGATCACATGCAAGCAAGCTAGAACAGATGAAAGAAAGAAGCTGAAGAACAAGAAGACCAAAGAATACCTAATCAAGAAATACCACTTAGAAACAAGGAAGATCAAGGAAGCACTGGAAATAATAAAGCAACAAATAACAGCTATAGCCAGGAAAATCAGTAGATATGAAGCTCGAATTGCAAACTATAGGCAGAACCTCCAATTTCAATCCAATCAGAAATGTTTCTACCAATCCAACAATGGAGAAACTGCAATGAATCAGTCAGTACCTGATAAGGAAAACAGTGCAGTTCTGGAAGCAGAAATGGGATAACCCAAAGAAATACAACTGCGGCTTGGTCAAAAAAGGTGGATGCAAATAGAACAGAAGCTAAAATGAAAGGAACTAGTATTAACAAACAAAAATGGTAGAAAAAATGGTAGAAAAAAGCAAAGAAAATCAAAAATTGGTCAGCACCTGGTGAAGATGAACTGCATGGGTTTTGGTTGAAACATCTAACTGTTATACACCCACTCATTGCCAAGCAATTCAACAATATAATACAAGGAGGAGAAATTGAAAAGTGGCTAACAACTGGGAAAACCTACCTAATAATGAAAAATCCAGCAAAAGGGGCAACATCAGGCAACTACAGGCCAATTACCTGCTTACCAACAACTTTCAAATTACTAACTGGTGTGGTAGCTGATGCAGTACAACAGCATCTAGTTGAAAACAATCTCTTTCCACCTGAGCAGAAAGGAAACCGCCCCAATAGCAGAGGAACAAAAGATCAACTCCTAATAGACAAAATGATCTTGGAAAACTGCAAGAGAAGGAAGACCAACCTGAATGTGGCATGGATTGACTACAAAAAGGCATTTGACTCTCTGCCACATGATTGGATAATCAAGTGCCTAGAAATAACAGGAGTCAGTAGAAACATCAGAAAATTTGTGCAAAGATCGATGGCACAAAGGAAGACACAGTTGCAGATCAATGGTGAGAGACTGGGAGAGGTTAATATCAAGAGAGGAATATTTCAAGGAGATTCATTATCACCATTACTATTTGTTATTGCACTGTTTCCTCTGTCAACAATACTGAATAACTCAGGACATGGCTATCAAACATCAAAAACATCTGCCAGACTATCCCACCTCCTTTACATGGATGATATGAAGCTGTATGGAAAAACATCATCTGAAATAGAATCGCTGCTCAACACTGTCCGTATATATAGCCAAGGTATTGTTATGGAGTTTGGCTTGGACAAATGTGCCACACTTACTATCAAACAAGGAAAAATAGTGAAAACTGAAGGAATCAAGATGCCCCACGAAAATAACATTAAGAGTCTGGATGAGGAAGATTACTACAAATACTTGGGTATCCTTCAAGCTGACAACATCAAGCACACTGAAGTCAAGAAAAAGATTAGAGGTGAATACATCAAGAGAGTGAAGAAGATCTTAAAGTCCAAACTCAATGGAGGAAATACCATAAAGGCAATCAACACCTGGGCAATCCCAGTCATTAGGTACACAGCTGGAATAGTGGACTGGACTCAAGCAGAACTAAAAGCAATGGATAGGAAGACCAGAAAAATAATGACAATGAATCATGCCCTTCATCCACGCAGTGACACTGACAGACTTTATCTACCAAGACAAATAGGTGGGCGTGGAATGCTACAAGTACATCAGATGGTTGAAGAAGAAAAAATGGCTTTGGAAGAATATCTGAAGAACAATGATGAAGATGCACTGAAATTAGTATATCAGGAAGGCTTACTAACTACTGGAGAGACCAAACTGGCCTACAAGAAAGACCAAATGAAGAACAGAATAGAGGCATGGGAAGACAAAGCACTACATGGCCAATACATTAAAAAAATAGCTGGGAAAGCAGATAATAATAAAGACCTGGCAATGGCTAAGAGCAGGAAAATTGAAGAAAGAGACCGAGAGACTAATTCTGGCTGCACAAGACCAAGCCTTAAGGACAAATGCATACAAAGTCAAAATTGAGAAGACAGCAACAGACAGTAAGTGCCGCCTATGCAAAGAAGCTGAAGAAACAGTGGACCACTTGGTAAGCTGTTGCAAGAAGATTGCACAGACTGATTACAAGCAGCGGCATGACAAAGTAGCAACAATGGTGCATTGGAAGATCTGCAAAAAATATCATTTGCCTGTAAGCAAAAACTGGTGGGATCATAAAATAGAGAAAGTCATAGAAAATGATAAAATTAAACTGCTCTGGGACTTCAGAATTCAAACAGACAAGCACCTGCAACATAACACCCCAGACTTAACAATTGTCAATAAGAAAGACAAAAAAGTCTGGATAGTGGACGTGGCAGTGCCTGGAGATAGCAGAATAGAAGAGAAAGAACTGGAGAAGATAACAAAATACAAAGACCTACAAATAGAAATAGAAAGACTGTGGCAAAAGCAAGCAAGGGTAGTACCAATAGTCATAGGCTCCTTGGGTGCAATCCCAAAACAACTGGAGCACCACTTGAACACAATTGGCATTGACAAATTCGCTATTAGTCAATTGCAAAAGGCGGCCTTATTAGGAACTGCTTCCATCCTGCGACGATATCTGTAATACCATCAAACATCCACATCTGCCTATCCCAGGTCCTGGGTAAGGACTCGATAGGTAGACAAAATGCCAAATCCAGTCTGAACATCTGGCTGACTGTGCGATGATCGGTAATAATAAAGTTGGAAGGGACCTTGGAGGTCATCAAGTCCAACCCCCTGCTCAGGCAGATAACCCTATACCATTTCGGACAAATGGCTATCCAGTTTCTTCTTAAAAACATCCAGTGTTGGAGCATTCACCACTTCTGGAGGCAGGTTGTTCTACTGATTAATTGTTCTAACTGTCAGGAAGTTTCTCCTTAGTTCTAGGTTGCTTCTCTCCTTGATTAGTTTCCATCCGTTGCTTCTTGTCCTGCCTCCAGGCGCTTTGGAAAATAGCTTGACTCCCTTTTCTCTGTGGCAGCCCCTGAGATATTAGAACACTGTTATCATGTCCCCCTTCATCCTTCTCTTCATTAAACTAGACATACCCAATTCCAGCAATCGTTCCTTATATGCCTTAGCCTCCAGTCCCCTAATCATCTTTGTTGCTCTTCTCTGTACTCTTTCTAGAGTCTCAACATCTTTTTTACATTGTGGTGACCGAAACTGGATGCAGTATTCCAAGTGTGGCCTTACCAAGGCATTGTAAAGTGGTATTAATACTTCACGTGATCTTGATTCTATCCCACTGTTAATGCAGCCTAGCACTAAGTTGGCTTTTCTGGCAGCTGCAGTACACTGCTGGCTCATATTTAAATTATTTTCCACTAGGACTCCGAGACCCCTCTCACAGTTACTACTATTAAACAAGGTACCCCCTATACTATACCTATACATTTGTTTTTTCTTGCCTAAATGTAGAACCTTACCTTTTTTACCACTTAATTTCATTTTGTTAGATAGTGCCCAGTGTTCAAGTCTGTCCAGATCCTCCTGTATCCTAAGCCTGTCTTCTGGAGTGTTGGCTATTCCTGCCAGCTTGGTGTCATCTGCAAATTTGATGAGTTCCCCATCTATCCCCTCGTCCAAGTCATTGATGAAGATATTGAAGAGCACTGGCCCCAGAACAGAGCCCTGGGGCACCCCACTACACACTTCCCTACATGTAGATACGGTTCCATTGAGGACCACACGCTGAGTACAGCCAGTCAGCCAGCTATGGATCCATTTGGTGGTGATGCTGTCTAATCCGTATTTTTCTATCTTATCAAGTAGTAGGTTGTGATCTACTTTGTCAAATGCCTTACTGAAGTCCAAGTAAATTATATCCACAGCATTCCTCTTGTCCATTTTGTCACTTGGTCAAAGAATGCAATAAGATTTGTCTGGCATGATCTGTTTTTGACAAACCTGTGTTGGCTTTTAGTAATGACTTGGTTTACCTGTAGGTATTCGCTGATTCGTTGTTTATCTTTTCCAGAATCTTCCCAGATATTGAGGTCACACTGATAGGTCTGTAATTTCCTGGATCCATTTTTCCCCCTTTTTTGAAGATGGGAACTACATCACCTCTTTCCCAGTCCTCCAGTAGTTAACCAGTGCTCCAGGATCTTTGAAAAATATAGTTCAGTGGTTCTGAGATCACATCTACCAGTTCCTTGAGAACCTTGGGATGTAATCCATCTGCTCCTGGTGATTTGAACTCGTCTAGGCTGGACAGGTGCTCATTTATCGTTTTCTTGCCTATCTTAACTTGCGTTTCTATTCTGTTTTTTATGGCACTATTTTTGGTAGGTTGGTCTGTTTTTTTCCTTTGTGTAAAGACAGATGCAAAAAATGAGTTAAATAGTTCTGCTTTCTCCCTGTTGCTTGTCATCTTCTTGCCACTTTCACCCACTAATGGACCAATCATTTCCTTCACTTTTTTCTTGTTTTTTACATGTTGAAAGAAGCTTTTTTTGTTATTTTTCACTTTGGTCACAAGCCTTAGTTCATTTAGAGCCTTAGCTTTCCTCACTTCATCTTTGCAGGCTCGGGCTATTTGCTGATTTTCTGACTTAGTTATGTGACCCTCTTTCCACTTTCTATACTTGTCCTCTTTATCTTTCAATTTATCAGAGAGTTCTTTGTGCAGTCATGCTGGTTTCTTTTGAGAGCTGTTATTTTTCCTCTTTGTTGGTATTGTGCTAGACTGGACTTTTATTATCGCACTTTTCAAAATTTCCCAAGCATCTTGAGTTGTTTTCCCCTGGAGGATTCTCATCCATGGAATCCTTCCCAAGCCCTCTCTAAGTTTATTGAAATTAGCTCTCTTGAAGTCCAAGACTCTAGTTTGACTGTGTTCTAGTGCTTGTGCTTCCATAATGTTGAATTCCAATATTGCATGATCACTTCCTCCCAAGGTTCCTATGGCTTCAACACCTTCTATCATTTCATCTCTGTTAGTGAGAATTAGATCCAAAATGGCTAATCCCCTAGTTCCCTTCTCAACTTTTTGGGAGACAAAGTTGTCTGCTAGGTTTGTCAGGAATCTGTTTGATCTTCCACTTGGTGCAGAGTTTGTCTCCCAGTTGCTGTCAGGGTAGTTAAAGTCCCTCATTACTATTGTGATGTGCTTCCTACATACCTTAGTTAGCTGACTAGCAAAAAGTTCATCTATTTCCTCTGTTTGGTTGGGTGGCCTATAGTATACACCTATGGCAATGTCATTTTCCCCCCTTTTATATTGACCCAAATGCATTCAAGACAGTTTTCATCATTGTTGTGCTCTATTTCTGTAGAGATATCGTTATTTCTTATATAGAGAGCAACTCCACCTCCTCTTTCATTTGGCCTGTTTCTTTTAAATAATTTAAATCCCTCTAGGTATGTGTTCCATTTGCGGGTTTCATCCCATCATGTTTCCGTAATGGCAACAATATCATATCTTCCCTCATTAATGTGAATTTTTAGTTCACCCTGTTTGCTGTTCATACTCTGTGCATTGGTGTATAGACATTTGAGTCCTTTATGACCGGCCCTGTGTTTACTTTCTATATAACCTGTATGGTGCTTGAGTTCCTCCATTGTCTTACCACCTGTTTGGTTAGTGCACTTTGTGTGGCGCTCGCTATTAGAAGCTTGATTTTGCTTGACAGCAAGGTTGATGTTCTTGTCCACACAGAGATCTGTTAGAGAATTTTAATTTCTCTATTGGTGAAAAAATAAATCAGAAGCTCTCACAGTTGACTGCATTTAGCTGATTCTTTATATTCATATAAAAATATTTACAATACCATACATTCTTCTTTACAGCAACATAGCTCAATTGAAGACTTCTTACAGAGAGATACAGAGACAAACCTGAGACTGAAAATTCAGCTTCTAACTCAATACCTTTTTTGCACAGACTCAGTAGCATTTTCTTCACATTGGCTGACTGAGTTACCACATGACTCTTCCTGCTCATGAATATTCCAACACTCCTCCCTTCATGACAGGAAGAGACATCAGGCTTATTGACTTAATACATTCTCCATAGTGAATACCACCAAATGGTTTAGTCATCATGTCTGCCAAATTATCCTCATAAGAACAGTGATGTAAACTAATCAATTTTCCTTTTACAGCTTCTTTGACATTACAATACTTAATGTCTACATGTTTACTTCTGTTCTTCACCCAGTCACCAGTTGCCATTTTTATACAGGCAGCATTGTCTTCAAATACCTTTACAGAATCTTTTACATTAATATTTAAATCATGCAACAACTGTACATACTTATTTGGCAATACCTTTTTCTTATATACCCACTTACAACCCACAGCTTTGGTTCCCTGTGGCAAAGTCACTGATTTAAATACTTCATGGTCTCCCTTGGATTTCATCTCTTTATCCATCTTTCTTGTTCAGCTTTTGGTAATGCCAACACCTCTTTATAACTTCTTGGCTCATACCACACATTGCAAACCTTTACTTTGCTGGCAGAATACCTGTCAGGCGGAATTCCTTTGTTACATCGCTCTGACCTACGTGATATTAACTGCTCCTGTGTCTCAAGTCTATCTGGCTTCATGTCTTGTTCAGCCTCTCCTCCCTGAACATTGACATCTTCAATAATCATTTTTTATCATTAGATGAGTTATTGTCATTAAATAGATCACCATCATTAAGTGAGACATACCCAGAATTTGCATTAATTCTGTCCCAATTTTGTTCTGCAAAATTAGCAGACCTTGAAATTACAATTCTTTTACCTCCATCGCTAAAGCGATATCCTTTTGACCCTGGCTCATAGCCCACAAACCTGAGCTTTCTTGCCTTTTGCTGTCTCTTTCTTCTGATTGCTTTTGGAATATGTACCCATGCAGTACTTTCAAAAATTCTCAAATGTGCCAGTGATGGCTTTCTCCCATATAGAATGGCATATGGAGTATTATTAATGAAGGAACTCCACAGCCTGTTAACTATATAATTGGCAGTCAATATGGCTTCTCCCCAATATGACCTGCTCATACCAGAATCTTCTAATAATGAATCTTTCATTGTTTGCAACACACCATTCCTTCTTTCAGCTACACCGTTCTCTGCTGCTGTGTAAGGATTTGTACGTCTGTGTCTTCTCCCCAACTGCCCCAACCATTGTTGGAATTTAGTTGACATAAATTCAGTACCTCTGTCAGTTTGCAACTGACACACTTGTTGTCTGTGCCTTCTCTCTACAAAACTTACCCACTGTTTGAATTGTTGTAGCACCTCTTTCTTTCCTCTAAGCAAGTAGCAAAAACTATACCTGCTATAATCAACAATTACCAGTGCATATTTTGCTCCTCCCAAACTGGCTTGCATAGGTCCCACCAGAAGGTGGCTTCTCTTTTTGGATGCCTTTCTGTTCTTGCATGACTGATGTGTAATACCTGATTTGCACTTCTCCCTGTCGAAAACAAGTTCTTCATCTTGGACCAAGATCCCCTGCTTATCTGAGTTATCATCACAAATACTTTTACCTGTCTCCTTAATGTCCCTATTAAGGTCAGCAAGGGCACTGTATCTGTTGTGCAGGGACACACTGAAAGCTTTGTGTTTGTGGTTCACAGCTCTCACCCTGCCAGATCCCACGGTTGTCCACACTGCCCTTCTCCTGCAGGATCTTTGTGGTAGAGGGGGCTGATAGCGCGGAGGCTCAATGGAGTAGAAGGGCTGAACCGGACACCTAGTTTCTGCCTGAAGAGCAGAGATTACAGACCCTAGATAAATAATCTGTCCTTGTAGACTAGTGATTTGTTTACAGATAGGATAGTTTCCAAGATTGAAAAGGGTACTGCGAAAAACAGCTGCAAAACAAGTGTTGCACTGAACCATGCCAGACATTCTTAGATATAAGGAATCTCAGATGCACTTGCCCTAACTGTACCGCTGCTGTTTTGATTTTTAGTTATATAATTCGCACGCAATTAGGCACACAGGCCGCTACGTTTTGAGCAAATCCCGGCAAGCACTGGGTAGTTTGAATGCAATAGATCCAATCAGCAAGGCCTCCGCTATGTTTTGAGCTGCACCCCTGATAAAACTTACAGTTATAGCAAATCCCAGCAAGCCCTGGGTAGTTTGAATGCAAGTGTTTATATTCTTTTCTTTAATCAAAACAGACAACTTAGCCATCTCCGCCAACTCCATCAACTTCTGTAGCCATTCAATCCATAATGGGAATTGAAATGTCCTTCTATTTTTGTGCATACAGTAGTCTTACTGCCGTCAACATATACAAGATCAAAGTTCCCAAAAAAATTTCCAAGTCTTTTTCTATTAAACCCAAAAGAAAAATTTCTGATTTCATCTTTATCTTTACTTTAAGGATTTTTTGTATTAAAATATGAATCCTTCTTTAACATTTCTTTGCTTTATCACATGTCCACCATAAGTGATAAAAGGTCCCTTCTTTACATTTACATCTCCAGCATTCATTTGAAATATCTTTGTACATTCTAGATAGCTTATTAGGTGTTAAATATCAATGATACATCATTTTATAAAAGTTTTCTTTTAAATTGTAATTCAATGTAAATTTTAAGCTTTACATCCATATATTCTCCGATTGTTCCAGCATCACATTATATCCAAATTTCTTGCCCACTGTACATACAATGTTTTTATGTTCATTTTCCAAATTCAATTTCAATAGCATTTTATAAACTTCAGCAATAAGTTCATCACTACCTCACAATGATGTTTCAAATTCATTTTTAATGAAGTCAAGCCCATAACTTTTTATCTAATTTAAATCTCTCTTTCAGTTGTTGATATGTAAACCAATGACAGGCATAACCTTTTGATTCTAACTCTTCTCTCGATTTAAGAGCAGGGTCATCCAAGTTGAAGAGTATTATTTTACCATAAGCCCACCAGTCCAGTTTTGCAACCATTTCTTTTCTAAAAAAAAAAAAAAAAAAAGATATCCTTTGTCATCAGCATTGAGGAAATGGGCACTGAGTTGAATAAACAATAATAATAATAATAATAATTATTATTATAATTCAGCAAGGTGATTTGGGAAGGATAAAGCTATTGCTGTAATGGCGAAACCTGCATGCAAATTGTTGGAAATTTGTATGTTAATTCGTTACTAATCCCAGCTATATTGTTGGATTTTTCTTTTGATATTTTTAAACCCTAACATTGTAACAAATCCTAGAGAAAAATATTGGATTTAAGTTTCTACTCCCCAGTTCTGTTCCATTAAGTTTAACAATGTTTTCTGGAAATGGTAAAAATAGTTTTTAGCTAAAGACTAAAAACAAAAAACAAATCAAAAACTATTGTCATTCATTTCATAGGAATGCAGCCTGCCTTAACTTTAAAAAGACAGTACTCTTTTTATTGAGGTGACAGCATCAGTTCCTTCAATAGTTCAGATGTTTCTCCTCTTACTCTTCATATAAATTTATAAATTTCATATAAAGAATAGTGCAACTGTTCCTGCTGGAAAAAATGAACAATTGTCTCCTGATGCTTTTCCAATTTGTTATATGAGAAGGCATATAATACAATTGTTATGTAAGTCTTGAATTTTTCAAATGTACAGTGTATATACTAACTAAAAACTTGTGAAAGTCCAGTAAAGGAAAAACTTGTCTATTTAACACTTGCAAAGATTTCACCAAATCAGGTGTCTGGCTAATAATTATTAATATATCAACAGAAAAATGTAATGAAATAAAATTATGCATAGCAATTCCCATAATATTATCTGTACTGAGAAATACATTTCACACGTATCACATTTTAAATATTTTTATTTTTGTAAAAAATATTTTATATACAAGGGTCATGAAGTCTTTCACAAAAACTCACAGCTAACATTGTGGTATTTAACAGATTTAATGGTACAAGGAAAGTGGTGTTATTTTCAAATATATCACATACAGAACATAACAGGATGTACTTTAATAAAATACAGGATGTATTTTGACATAACTCAAAGACAACTAGAAAAACAAACACCATAACTTAGCAAGGTGTACAGATCAGGTCAACCATGAGAAATGTATTTATCTCACTTGTCTTCTATTTCTACTACATTGTTCAGATGGCTCATAAAGTTAATACCTTACAGTAATCAGTGCAAATGAGGGACAATTCTTGCAACTTCAAATGTGAGCATCATTTCTTAATAGTATGACAGGCATCTTTTATGATTACACTAGTATAAGCATAAAGCTTATATTCAGATTTAAATCATCTGGACTGTACTACAAAAGAATACAGAAAGAAATCCTCATAAGAATAATTACATGGTACTAATCAAAACAGTAGGAAAAAATATATTACTCTAACTTTCTGCAATCTAATTGGTCAATCGCCTTTTGGAGTAACAATTATTTTAGTGCTGTACCCAAAGAATCTCAGAATTGGAATTAGTGGTTGCAAAATTTAGCAACTGTTGCTATATTCAGAAGTTAAACTTACAAAGACATTAGGAGAGAGAGAACTGGCCATTTAATAACCAAAATTATTGTCTATTATTGAAAAAAATATTGTCCATGTTTAAGATGTAAATTAAAATTCAATCAATTAAAACCTTTCAGACATGCCCAAATAAAATATACTGCAAATATTTAAGCATTTAATGATTTTCTATTTCCACTGTTAATTTTGCTTGATGTGTTTGATAAACCAACAAATAATTAATATTTATCCATTATAAGTCAAAAATAGTGCTGTTATCTGAATTCCAACTTATATAATCCTCTTTTAGCATTCCAGCTGTAGGTCTAAAATGGTAAGTTGCACCCCACTCATAAAATACTACAACTACTACTACAGTGTATAGTCATTTATCAGATGAAGATTTCTTAAATTATAATTTCAGAATTCAATAGAGAGAATAAAAGGGAAACAATTAAAAGGATAAGTGCAAAAATATTCTTTTTCATCATACTGATAGAATGAACTGTTTGTTCCTTACTCTAATTTCTGTTCTAATTGCTGTATACAGAAATACTTTTCCTAAACTTTTCATCTTTTTATGCATATTCAGTTGCACATTACAATTCAATATATCTGCCTCACTGAGTGCAGTGTTTATTAAAAGTCCCACTACATGAAACTGTTCATTTATAGAAGTAGTTGAATTACTTGCAGCATTATGCCACATCAAATAGTATGTGCCTCTATCCCTCTTTAAATGAAGACTTGAAACAACTGCAGGAACTGCAGTGATCATCTCCATGCTCATATTTTTATTGGGAATGAATACAAATTAAGAAATAAGACTGGAATAGATTACTATATTTTTCAGATGTTAGAGAACTATTATTAGAGTAACACACAAATTCATAGTCAAAACATAGTTTATGCAATTAGTGCACATTTTAAAAAATATTATATACCATTAAAGTTGCACTGCAAATGATTATCATCAATGCTCTGGCATCCTCAGCAAATATTCAAAACTTCATTCCACCAAAAGCTGTACACTATCAGTCTGTTTCTGTGGTTGCTGCTGGTGGTCATATTTCCTTGCTAGAAAATAAATACATTTAGATATTAGGCTGCAATCCGAATGTATTTACTAGAAAGTGATCCACACAGCATCAATAAGGCTTACACCAAATAAACATACATGGTATTGCTTTCTAAATCTTTATTGAGAGATAATTGGTTGAAATAACAAACTGCAGTGTAAGTTTATTAATTTCCAATATAACATTTTGAGCCAAAATTAATCATTTCTCACAACTACCAAATGTACATTTTTAATCACAAAGAGAATTCTGTTGTTCAATACTGAATTATAGTAAATCATAGCCTAAGATCTTCAGCAGTCAGGGGTGTCAAACTCAATTTCATTGAGGGCCGCATCAGCACTGCGGTTGTCCTCGGGGAGCCAGGTAGGTATGGTCAGGGAGGGTGTGGCCTACTGGGTGGGCATGGCTGGAGTGGGTGTGGCCTACTGGGTGGGCATGGCCAGCTCTTTATCATTCGCATCAAGGTTGTCTGTGGGGGCCTGGACAGGAGTGGGACAGATCTGAAGGTCTCTGGCAGAAGGGGGTGGGCCTGGGGCAAATGCCAAGGCATGGTCCACTGGAAGAGCCTCACTGTTCCTCTCAGGCCATGCAAGGGGGGGCTGGATGGTGCTGCGGGCTTCCCGGAGCCCTGGGCAGCAGAGATCAAACACACAGCCTGGCCCTCAAGCACCCACGGCACCAAGCCCAGCCCCACTTCCCCAAGGGGGCACTCAGCTGCACTTACCTCCTCAAGGCTGCTGCTGCTGTGCTTGCTCTCCTTAGTCAGGTTGCTCATGATGGGTATGAGGGCAAAGTCAGCGGGAGGCCCACTCCCTCTCCATGGGAGGAGATCTGGCTTTGTATCCAAAGCTTCCTTAGCAATAGGATGGGAGATCCCCAGGATAGGCCAGGAGAAGGCGGCAAGGGGATGGTGAAAGGGCAGCAGGACAGGACTAAGGCAGGATTTCCCTCAGACCCACCCACCCTCCCTCCCTCCCTTCCTTCCTAAGAACAGAGTGGTGGGAAAATATGAGGGAGAAAAACAGGCAAGAAACACAGCTGGGGAGGTATCACCTTTCATGGGGAATGAAGAAATGCACCATCGCCTGGAAGTGGCCAGCACATGGCCCTCGCCTACTTCACATATCTGGCTTGGTGGGCTTTGGGGGAGGGGACACCTTGAGCAACGTGAGAGTCGACACTACCTGCGCAATGCCATCCAGCCCCCAGCCTGCCCGGTTTTGGCAGGCAGCGGGACACTCTCCTCACAGCGCTGAGAGGCTGAGCCAGGCAGTGCGAAGCTCGCTAGCTTTGCATCTTGCTGCCTGCTGAAATCGGATAGCGGTGAGCTTCTTTTTGGATTCACGCCGCCTGGCTCAGCCTCGTGGCGCTATGAGGACAGCGCCCCACTGCCTGCTGAAACCCTTCCCCCAGAGCCCATCAAGCCGGATATGTGAAGTAGGCAAGGGCCATTTGCGGGCCATTTCCAGGCCATGGTGCATTTATTCATTCCTCACAAAGGGTGACACCTCCCCAGCGCGTGCCCAGGGAACAGGGCCAATGCAGCAGGGACCGGTCCCTTGCTGTTTCCAGACAGCCTCGTGGAGCTAAGACTGAACACTTTTCAGCATAGATGGCCACCACAAAATTGTACATTGGCTCCTGGGCGGCCTGGGCCAGGGCCAAGGCAGCAGGGGCCATTCCCTCACTGTTTCCAGGATGGCTTTGCGGGCCACATGAAACCACGTCGCGGGCCGCATCCGGCCCCCAGACCTTGTGTTTGACATGTCTGGATTAAGTGAACTGATCATATCCTTTAATTGCCCTGTTTAAATCAGAAAAAAATATTTCTAGACCTTAGTTATATGGAGGCACAGTTAAACTTCCAATTAGCTGTTTAGGGCTTGGCTTTATACAAACCTCACTTAACAGAATTACAGGACTGGAAAGACCTTTCAGGTCTTTTAGTCCAACCCCGTTCAAGCAGGAGACCCTGTACCATTTCAGATAAATGGTTGCCCAATCTCTTCTTTAAAAATCTCCAGTGATGGAACACCCATAATTCCTGAAAGCTAACAGTTTTACTGATTCATTATTTTCACTGTTAGGAAATTTTTCCTTATTTCTAAGTTGGATCTCTCCCTGATTAGTTTCCATCCATTGCTTCTTATCCTGCCTTAAGGTACTTTTGAGAATAGTTGACCCTGTCTTCTTTGTGGCAGCCTTTAGATATTGGAACACTAGTAACATGTTACCCTTAGTCCTTCTTTTCATTAGACTAGACATATCCAATTTCTGCAACTGTTCTTCATATGTTTTACCTTGCAGTCCCTTAAGAGCAGTTTTTGTTGCTCTTCCTTGCACCCTCAAAAAAAATAGAAATAAACATCTTTTTTATATTTTGATGACCAAAACTGGATGCAGTATTCCATGTGTGATCTTACTTAGGCTTTATAAAATGATATTAACACTTCACATGATCTTGATTCTATCTTTTTGTTAATGCAGCATAGAACTGTTTTGGCTTTTTTGGCAGTTGCAGCACACTACTGGCTCCTATTTAATAATTGTCCACTACAACTCCAAGATCCCTTTCACAGTTACTACTGTTGAGCTAAGTACCACCTATTTTACACTCGTACGTTTGGGTTTTTTTTGTCTAGGTGTAAAACCTTACTTTTCTCACCAATGGATTTCATTTTGCTGGATAAAGCTCAGTGTTCAAGTTTGTTAAGTTCCTTCTAGAACTTGAGCCTATCTTTTGAAGTATTGGCTATTCCTGCCAGCTTAGTGTTGTCTGCAAATTTGATGAGTTCCCCTTCTATTCCCTCATTTAGATCATTTATGAAGACATTGAAGAGTACTGGGTACTGTAGGTACTCTCCTACATACTTTCCTCTATGTAGATATGGGTTCCATTAACAACTACATATTGAGTGTGGTTAGTCAGCCACTTATGAATTCATCTGATGATGTTGTCTAGCTCAATTTTTTCTATATTACAAAAGAGAAGATTGTGGTCTACTTTATCAAATGCCTTACTAAAATCTAAGTAAATGATGTCTACAGCATTGTCAAAAAGTGTAGTAAGTTTTGTCTGATCTATTTTTGACAAAATATAGACTTTTGGTTATAACTTTGTTTGTCTCTAGGTGTTTGCAGATTCATTGCTTATCTTTTTCCAAGATCCTCCCAGCCTTCATTCTAAGCTTTAGTTTTCATCTTTGCAGTTTTGGGTTATCTGTTGATATTCTACCTTAGTTATATGCCCCCCTTTCTACTTTTTATATTTGTCCTTTTATCAGAAAGTTTTTTATGCAACCAGTAGTATTGTGCTAGATTAAGTTTTTATAATTTCACTTTTTAAAGTTTCCCAAATTTCTTGAATTGTTTTTCCATAAAGATTTCCATCCCTGGAATCCTTCCCAAGCACTCTTTGTTGAAATCAGCTTTCTTAACGTTCAAGACTCTTTGATTTTGCTCCATTGCCTGAGCTTGCAATAAATTCCAATATTGCATGGCTGCTCGCCCACCCCCAAGTTCCTTTAACTTCAATCCCTTCTATCATTTCATCTCTGTTAGTGAGAATTAAGTTGGTTGACTCTCTAGTCCCCTTCTCTATCTTTTGGAAGACAAAATTGTGTGCTAAGTTCATCAGGAATACGTTTGGTTTTCCAGTAGGTACAGAGTTTGTCTCTCAGCTGATGTCAGGGTAGTCAAAGTCCCCCATTAATATTGTGGTGTGCAATATTAAGTAATGGCTAACTACAAGTTAGAAACCAAAAACCAGAGCAAGTTCAAAACACTGAAGGAATATCCAGTTAAACATTCTAGAATAAAATAATAAATATCAGATAAAATCAATATTAAAATCACAATTTGGTATCCAATCTGTCACACATGAGCAAAACACAACATGGCCTAATTATACCATAATAGCAATCCTTAAACTGTGAGGCTTGCAGTCATTAAATACTAAAATGCAAAAGAGTAGTAATGCAAAAGGGTTCGCTGCATTGTATAAAATAGCTCTGATGAATTAATTATGTGTTTCCGACAAATTCCCAGTGCTGCTGCACAGAATCTAACCACCTGCACATAATCACAGTCTGTTCATTCTTAAGCAGCCACTGGAGATAAGTAGTGCTGGAATAGCCAGGATATCTATTGATTATTGGGAGAACATGTTTTTTAATATCTCTATAAAATGAACTTCAAAGGAATGTATGTCCAACTGTTCTCATCTCTCCTGACCCACTTTTTCTGAGCCACAGAATCTTTCAATCAATGGTATCTTTTTATATTTGCCATGCAGGATAGCCAATGGAAGCGCATGGCACCTTGCAAGCAAAAATGCTTTCCAGTGGTAAGTGTGAGATCTTTAAGAGTTGTTTTACTGCCATTTCCAGCCTCAGTTTTGTGCATTTTATATGCTAAGGTCTTTCTTGGCTTCTACACAGTCCTTGTCAAACCATGCTTTGGAAGCAATTGCAAGGCCTCTTAACTGAGAAACAAGGTCATGTGCTATTAGTGGTTGTAGCTTATGAATTAGGTCTTTATATAGTTCCAGTAGCTAACTGATTATCAAACAGTTCTTTTATTTCCTCTCTTTGGTTAGTATTCACTAGTAATAGTGTATTACTATATACACTTATGGCAATGTCATTCCTTTTTCCTTTTATATTGATCCAAATGGTTTCAAGAAGTTTTTCATCACTGTTGTCTTGCATTTCTATAGAAGTGTAGTTATTTCTTATATATAGTGCAACTCCACCTCCTCTTTTATTAGGTCTGTTTCTTTTGAACAGTTTAAATCCTTCTAGCTATACATTCCAGTCATGAATTTCACCCCACCAAGTTTTGTAATGGTAGTGATGTCACGTCTGCCTTCTATACTAGAATTTCAAATTCATTCTGTTTGTTCCTCATACTTTGAGTATTAGTGTACAGGCATCAGAGTCCTTTATAACTAATGCTGTGTTTATTTTCTACTCCTGTTTTGTGTCTGAGTTCCCCCTTTTTAAAAACATTTGGTTGATTTGAGCTTTGTGCTTGGAATTAGCTTCTAAAAGTTTGTCTCCCTCTGCTTCCAGTTTTAGTTTAAAGTCCTATGGATAAGGAAAGGCAATTGGTTTCTAAGCTATTCTTCCCAGTTCTTGTGAGGTGTAACTCATTCCCTGCCAGAAATGAGGTATTGTAGTCCATGGGTGTAAGAATCCAAAGTTCTCTTGATAGCACCATCCCAAATGGTTTGTTTCAAAAGTCCTGCACATCTTCACTAGGTGTGAGAACACCACCTAGGCACTCATTTCTTTGACTTTCATGCCTAGTTGTTCATAGTCTCTTGATATTGTTTTCAAGGTCTTTGTGGTGTCATGGATGGGGAATAGAAAAGGAATAATAATCTGTGGATTTAATTATTTTAATAAGCCCCTCAGTAACATCTTTGATAATTGCTCCTGGGAGACTAACCTCACTAGATCGATTGTTCTTTGTTCTTTCTTTGTTTCCACCATGGGGATCAGAATACCTTGGAAAACAGAACATTTTACTCCATACTGTAATAGGAATAACTAATAGCAATCTCATTCCCTAAGTCTTATTCCTTTTGCAGCCCAAATGGCACAACTGTTACAAAGATAAACAGTTTTGCACATATTTTATCACCATCACTCACAAGTCTCAGAGAGTAATCATTTCCAAAGAGTCCAATGAGTAAGCATACACAAAATGCTAAATACTGGGGGTAGAGATACAGGAGAAATTGAGAATTCTAGAAAAGAACATGGGTAGAATCCTAATTGGGAGGACTAGATATTTCAACATTTTATGAATATCCAATTCAGGTATTTTCTAGAGATCGTTAGATCTTCTAGAGATCTTTCTGTCTGATCACATTTTAACATCCATTTCTCAGAACCATGTTATAAGGAAGAATACTATCCCAATTCTGCAAATAAACAGAATAGGAAGAAAAGCATGAGAAACACATGAAGATTCAACTGTGCTACTGTGCATTTCTGATCAGTGTAAAATGTAGAGTATGGATCAAGGATCATTAGCAAGCCTGCAATCTAATAGATTTCATTACCTCCATGAGCCATACACATTATAGTTCCATGAGTAGAGGAGCAGAACAATCACAACCCTGGAGCATTAAATATTTTTACATTGAGAATAATAGTAATAATTGTGCAAATGTTAGGAGTCAGATTTATGTTTCATTGTATATATTTAGTATCAAATTCCATTTTTTTTAAAAAAATAGGATCTATAGGTTACCCAAACTTTAATAGTCTCAAAGTAAATATATTTTACTTACCAATAGAATACATCTCTAATTGCTGCCGAAGACGGACTTTTTTCATGCTGTCATAAAAATTTGGTTCAGATATTTCTACAGTTGGAGGTAATGTAAAAATCCTCATAATCTTCCTCTTATTTCTGAAGCCCAAAAGGAATAAAAAAACATAAGTAATACAAAAGCAGATGTTTCCCTTAATGGTAAATGAAATTAGCAACCTGTCTTAATTTCTACAGCAAAGGAATAGAAATACAATTGGAATTTCAATTAGAAGTGGCAATGATTATCTCCAATTTCCTGAAAAAACAAATGTTACCATCACTGAAAGAAATTAGGCTATGAATGTTTAAATGTCACATAATAGAAAGGCTTCCTGTTCACTGCATTCTAATATCATATTTCATGCAAAGGCCTCTAACAGACATTTATGTCCTGTGAAGAGCCTGTATGTTCACCTAAATGTAAAATGCATAGGTTCAGTATTTAGATGTTATACTTAGCATGGATATGAAAGCCAGTGTAAATTAGCTATATCAGCTTGTACAGATCAGTCAGTGTACAGATCAGTCCTGCAAAGTTTTTCAATTACAGCAAGGAAATGTCTGCTTCTTTAACTGATATTCAAATAGCTAGTATCTGAGACTTTTCAAAAGAGCTAATATACAGTAAGTGTTTCAGAAACAGAGTTTGTAAATTAAGAACTATCCAATGCAAATTTCACATGTCCCTAATTGTCCTAAGTCTTTCATGCACACAATTTATTCTTTATTCTAATACTCAGTGAGGGATCAATATTAATTAGATTTTATCAGATTGCAGCTAGATAAGATGAAGTATTTTAAAAATCTGGCTGAAATAGATATTTAACAGCTTATTATTTCATCTTCTTGCCATTCTGCTTGCAGATGTTTCTGTTATTGATAAAGGTATAGTTTCTTTCAAAGTGATTTTTTAACACAATAGCAATAATGATGAGTTTTTATTTTTATGAAGTTTGTTTTTAATATTAGCTAAACCACACTTATCCTAACTTATTGAAAAGGCAATTATTAGCTACTGAAAAAAATAAGGAAAGTTGCAAAACTCTGAACTCTTAGGCAGCAACTAATTCAACAATTGAAAACAGTCATACAATACTCATAATAAACACTTATTGAACATATCTATGAAGATTCTCAATCATCCAGGTCGTGATTGTCCCAATGATGCTTCAGCAGAACTGAAGAAGCTTCTTGGATGAGAAGCAAAATGTCTTCAAGCAAAAACAAAGAAAGTCCAGTTGCCTTTTGAAAAAGCAACTTTGGGACATTTATTTGAATAAAAATTAGTCATCATCCTCATAAAAATGCACCGATAGAAAGGGGTTGCTTAATACTAGATGGTGAGATGTGAAGTGCTGAGACAGAACCAAAATAGGTAGGCATATTCTATGAACAGAACATATTTCTCTCTGACATCCTTTCTTCAAATCCCTAAATAAATAAATCTTATTTTATTCACAGAAGTTCCTGTTTTGTTGCCACTTCCAGAGCTGTTAAAGTTTGTAACTATTAGCCTAGAAGCTTGGACCTAAATCTCGAGATAACCAATTGCTGATGCAACAGCCAGCATTTGCAAGCCTAGCCATATGACCTGAAAGTTTGTAACGTTATTGCCAGAAACTTTGGCAATATCACAAATTTCCACTAAGATCTATTATCTAGGAATTATCTAGGAAAAGCAGCCCAATACTCGATAAACCGTGAATTAGAAAGCCTAATTTGCCAATCAGAATTCAGCAAAAAGTGGTTTCTCTTGGCCTTCGCATCTACATTGGGCAGAAAAGTGTAATGATCTACCGGGTTAAGACGCTTACGTATTCTTAAACAATCTACAAATAGCAGTTGTAGGAGTCACTTCCTTCCCTATTGAGATTCCCACCTGCGGGCGTACACCAACAGGGCCAAGCTGGCCAGCACCGCCAGTAAGTAAATGTTGGTGGCTTCGTTCCAAGCCTCGTGTACTGAATAGTCCATGGCGGCTACACCACCCCTGCCACTTTCACCCAGCGCCCGGGCACCGGCCATAGAGAATAGAAGAAATCGCCGACCTCCGACCCCAAACAGGAAACGAGACGTGACCTCAGATCCTTCAGACGCTTCCAGATCGAAAACAAAGGCTTAGCTTCCGGGTTGAGTTAACGCTGCTCATTGTGATGAAAACGAAAGCCGAGCGTTCTGGTGGTGTTACTGTGGGCTTTGCGCAATTGCGACCTGGTATTATCATTTTTTTTCTTATCCACCCGGATTGCCTCCCCTGGCATCCCACAGAAGTCTTTTTTAAAAAACAGGCATTGATTTTTCTCGTATCAACTGTTTCCTGCGGGAAAATGGGAGGCTTTGAGTGTTCCAAATGGCAAAATGTCTGAATGGAATGCATAATTTCTGCACGCGGAAGCCAGATTTGGACTGGAAAAGGAAACCAATAGCAAATTTGGAGATAAAATTTAAACTTCCCTTTTATCAAGAAGAATGGCCTATATCGGAGAACTTTTATCACGTGTATAGAAACTATTCGTCAGATTTATATACGTTTTGTTATTAAAAAGCTATATATATTGTTATTGGGAGGGAACATGGATTGTAGAGGAGATAGTATAACTGCAGGCTAGGGAATTCTTGGAGTGGATCAGTGGTGGGATTCTGCCAGCTCGTACCAGTTTGGCAGAACTAATAGCTAATTTTTTTTGTTGCCCAGGCCCAGAATGGACTTCTAAAAGTGGCATCCACACAGAGAACCGGTTGTTCACACATTTGAATCCCACAACTGGAGTCAAAGACTACACATCTTAAAATTGGGGGCCTAGACAGATAAAACTTTATTGAAGCCTTAGACCAGCAGCTTAAAATAACATTTATTGGTCACATATCATAGTAATGTAGTGCAAAATAAAAACATCCATTAAAGAAAAAGAAAATGGAGAAACAGGATGTGAATACACTAATTGAAGAAAAGGATGTTACAAATTTTACAATAAGTCAATTCCAATTAAGTCCAGTAGCTTCTGACAGCAATTCAAATTGTATTGTTGTCAGACTCACTCAAAGATCCAAACAGGAACCAGAATTTCTCTCACCAAGGAGATTGGTTATGGTCATTAGGCAAAGACTGCATCTTTGTTAAGTGATGTCCTCACACTTTTCCTCTGCCTCAGTCATCTCTGCTTCAACTCTCCCCACTTGCCTGTCCCCCTCCCCCATCACTGCCTTTTTTAATTGTCCTTCACCACCACCTAACCCTGTAAATCTTTCCAAATCCCTTCCTAGCCTAGAATTCTAAATATGTATTTGAGAGTAATGAAAGGTGGATACATGAAATGTGAAATGGTAGGTCTGTTGCAACCCTGAATTTTTTGTTTAACATCAGGCTTTTTTTCAGGCCATCATAAACAGAACTGGGCAAGCAATAAACTAGGATAAAATTTGATTTTAACTCTTGTTTCTTTTTATGGTATCAAAATGTCATGTCCCAAAGGATTTTGCCCACAGTGGACATAATTGATGCGATATGACATTGTGATTACAGCAATAACTTAAATTTGTAGAATGAACTGTCAACCATTGGTTAATAATCCTAATCTAATTTATCTAGTAGAAGAAAAACAAATAGTTGAAAGAAGTAGATGTAATCAATTGGTACATGAAATTCAATGGTGAGCAAAACAATTTGGAGGACAAAAAAGGAACAAAAACCTTTATTTTTGCGTGAAAAAGTGAATCTCATCCAAAAATGCGCTTGAGCCAGTATTTTAGCTAATATAATATTAATATTTGTATGTCACCTCAGAATCAGAATCACAGTCTCTTAGGTGGCCATATAAATTATTTTTTAAAACAAATCCATTTACAACATAAATCAAAATTCTTTCATGGTTGCCATAAATCTCTAGATTTGCCAAACCTACAGCTGTGTATGTAACCATTCAGACTTGATAAAAGTAGAAAGTCCTGTGAACTTAGTATTTGAATTTTATCAATAGCTTTTGGAAGGAAGGCATTTGTTTCTCAGTTGCTAAATTGTCTACCGACATCCACTGTTAACTAATTATTTTAGTTACTAAATAAGTCCTTATTATGTAATTTAATATTTTCTCCTTTGAAAGTATGTAATAATAGTATTCTGAGACATATTCTACTCTTTGTTTAGTTATAATATTTCTTTGGATAGTTCCTTCCAGAAAGGTGTATCTTTTCTCACATATTCAACTTTTGTTTAGAAATTGATAAAAACACATCTGATTTTCAAAGTGTTTGCCAATTCATAAATCCTCTGGATCTGTGGATTTTTCCATTTTATATCCTTTTGCAAATTTCAAGAACTACTGAACAAGAAATCTAAACATTGGGCATCTATTACAGATAGTTCTGGAAGAGTTAATCATACAAAATGTATGTTACCTTTATCCTATTGAATATGTAGAAATGTATAATCCTTTTGAAAAATTCAAGCTGTTTATTGTTGATAACTATATGACTATTAATATTAATTTTACAAATAATATTTTAAATGTATTTACCTTGAATTATCAAATTGATAATACTTATGCTTTAATAATAAAAATTAGGTTGAACTTTTGCTAGTTTTTAAATGTCCAGCTCTCCCCTTTTCCTTTCTAATAGCTGATATATATTGCTGATCCTATTCTATTTTATTTAACCCATAAATTGTTAACTTCTGAAGGCAATGCATTCATCGTCTACAGTATATACGTTCCTTTTTAATCTGTTCATTTGGCTTATACATCTACTTTTTATCATCTCCTTCCTAGCATTCCTTTCTGTTGTGAACCATGTACATCATTTTTATTAGTTATTCTTTCACTTGTTGAAAACAATTAAAATTTCAAAAATGAGTAAATGTGATATTTGTATCTAATTTCATAGAAACTCTTGTATGTATTTTTGTTCATTTCTTATTTATGGTTTGGCATTCTTTTGCTTACTGGGTCAGAATCTAACTTTTGTCAGCAATTCCTCTCAACTTAGTGTCATCTGCAAATTTGACAAGATTTTTTTCTGTCTCCTCATCTAGTTTGTTTATGAAGATACTGAAGAGCAATGGGCCCAAACCAGAATATTAAAATACCGCACTGCATGCTTCCCTCTACATAGATGTAGTTCCATTGAGGACTATGTGCTGAGTGCAGTTGGTTAGCCAACTGCAAATCCATCTAGTGCTGTACTGTCTATCCTACATTGTTCTACCTTATCAAGAAGTAGGCTGTTGTTTACTTTATCAAATGCTTTATGGAAGTCTAAGTATGCTATATAGTATGCAGTATAAATATATACTATATTTCCTTGATCCACTAATTTACTGCTCTTCAGTATCTTCATAAACTAGATGAGATAGAAAAAGACCTTGTCAAATTTACAGATGACACCAAGTTGAGGGGAATTGCTGACAAAAGTTAGATTCTGCTCTTAGACAGGAAAAATAAAATGCACAGCTACTGAATAGGTGGTACCTGGCTCAACAGTATTAACTATGAGATGGATGTAGGTGTCCTAGTCAGATCACCACTTAAATATAAGCCACCAGTATGCTGTAGCTGTCAAAAAAGCCAATGCAGTCCTAAATTGCATCAATGGAAGGATAATATCAGGATTGTGAGAATCATAATACTACTTTATACTGCACAAGTGAGTAGAAGATGATACAAAAAGATGCTGAGGTCTGAGTGAAGAGAAGATCAATAAAGATGATAAGGGGTCTGGAAGCTAAATTGTATAATGAACAGTTAAGAAAAATAGATATATTTAGTTAACAAGGAGAAGAATTAGAGGTGACATGATAGCTGGGGTCGGCCTATTCTCCAAAGAATAGAGATGGGGTCGGCCTATTCTCCAAATTTTCTGAGGGTAGGACAAGAAGCAATTTATGGAAGCTTCTTAAAGTAAGATCCAATCTGGAACTAAGGATAAATTTTCTGTCAGTGAGAACAACCAATGGAACAACTTTCTCTCAGAGTTATAGGTGTACCATTGCTGGAGATTTTCAAGAAAAGATTGGACAACCATTTGTCTGAAATAATATAAGGTTACCTGTCATGAGCAAGGGATTGAAGTAGAACA
The DNA here is from genome assembly GCF_016545835.1 of Crotalus tigris. Classification (NCBI taxonomy): domain Eukaryota; kingdom Metazoa; phylum Chordata; class Lepidosauria; order Squamata; family Viperidae; genus Crotalus; species Crotalus tigris. The sequence continues at coordinate 200,457 of NW_024100156.1, forward strand.
GGGGTCCCCAACCTGTAGACCGTAGCCCACTACTGGGCCACTGCCTATTAGCCACCAGGCCACATGGGTGGCTGGCTGGTGCGCGCATGTCTGCACAGCCCACTTGTGCGAGTGTCGCCATTCTCAGCTTCTTCCATATTATTTTACATTCACAATGATTGTACTAAGCTGTACTTTTGCTTAGGAACTTAATTTTTAAGTCTTGAATCTTTGGTTATTTTTTAACCCCAGCTATTGAAATATTTGTAACATTTATACAGCTGCCCATCTCACCCAGTATTCAGACTCTGAATATTGATTAAGCTAGATTTCTATCAGTATTTAGGGACTATGCTGTATTCTAATCAATGCATGTTATGGCTAAAATGAGTTAAGAGCTTATTCCAGGACATTTCCCCCTGATCTTGCAAAAGTGACAGTGACCAGGTTCAGTTCCCACTTTACATAATTCTGTTAGACCCGGAGGAACTATTCCTACCCCTAAACAAAACCCCTCTTTACCAATCCTTTCATTGTTGATAAGAAAGTGTGTTACTCAGGATTAACAAAGGCAGAAGGAAATTAAATAAAGGCCACAAAGATGCAGTCTGATCTGATTGATTAAAGAAAATTTAATAATGAAATTGCAATAAAAATATGTCCCTTCCATTACTGTTTCTCTGCTGCTAACTTTCAGCCCTGCTGCTGCCTATAACAAGTGTAGGTTTTGTAAAGAAAGCTCTCCTCCCACAATCAAACCTATCCAGTTTTCTTTTTATGGTTATGATCCTGTCAATAAATTTCCTGGTCTACAATTCAAAATTCTTATGAAAGGTCTTACTTTTCTATTGTTCTCTGTTCCTCTTTCTTATAAAGCTGAAATCTAACCATAATTGAAAAAATGGTTGCATCTCCTTAATGTTGTTCTCTATTCTGCTGAATTTTCTATTATAATGTAGACTTCTGAAAGTTATATATTTTCTCAAGTAAACTTGTCATTTTAGGCTCCAAATTATGCAAATCCCAGTAGTCAAGAAAGATATGTGTCTTAGAATCCCACAAAGCATTGAAAGCCCATTGTTTCTAATAAAAAAAGTTTTAATGTATTCTAAGACCTTTCTTATTTAACTTATGTAAAAAAATATGGAAGTGGTTTGCCACTGCTTTTTCCCAGGACTAGTTTGGAGGGTTTGGGGGGGGGGTTATAATGGTTTAATGATTTGCTTGTTTTAGATTTTTAAAGTTTCCCAGTCTAATCTGTAGCTCTCAGATTTCCTGTATCCCTCATCCTAGTCCTAGCTAAACCCAAACTTGTTCAGCTTTGTGAAATCAAGCTGGCTAGGTGCTGCCAAAGCATCAATCACAATGCCCAGACCAGGTGACAGGTTAGTAACTGTCCATATACATATACTCCTTCACAGCAGAGGAATCTCTCCAGTGGTGGGATTCAAATAGTGAACAACCGGTTTTCTGTGTGGATACCGCTTCTGGACGTCCATTCTGGGCCCAGGCAACAAAAAAATTAGCTACCAGTTCTGCCAAAGTGGTGCAAACTGATTGAATCCCACCACTGACTCTCTCCCCAGCAAGCCTGCTGATCTCACTCTTGACTGAGAACTACAGATATTAGATTTTCCAAGCCAGAGAAAACAGATGAAGTAAGGTGGTGGGATTTAAGATACTTTCGATAGTATTACATTATGTCCCACTTTCATGCCCTCCAGGATATGTGGAGGGCTAAATTTGCCCTCAGACCAGTCGCATTTCCCACTCCACCCTTCATTTAATCAATATTAGTTGTGGATAAATAGGCATTGTTATTGTAGATATTTGAGGAGAGAAAATTGTTAGCAAGAATGTGGGAGGGAGGTTGATTTTTTTAGAAAAATATGTATATGATCTGAAGATAAATTACAGTACAAAAATCAAATAAATTTAAATATTAGAAATACTGGTCACATTTTCAGAAGTCATATCAAATATGAGGGAATATCAAATAAAGGGAAGAGCAAAGGCCTTTCATTTTCTTTCAATGGAGAAAAGATTAAATAACATTGAGAAATGATAAATAGCAGTTAGACATAATAATTAAAGAACACAAAAAAACCCAAACTGTTATGGGAATCACTGAATACAAAGTTTTCTTTATACACATTATTTGAAACAGTGAATTGAAACTTTCAAGTTTAATTTGAAACTTCAAATTCAAGAAAATTACAGTACAATGGGCCTTCATATTCTATGAATAATTTTGCAAAGAGAAAATGAATCTTCTCATGGGAAACTCTGGCATGAGTTAAACAGTTTGTGGTATACTATCTTACACATCTTGTCATGCTTGAAACTTCTTTAGTCTAACAGGCATAATTGAACAGTATAACTTAAAAGACTCTAAAAAGATATTAATTGATTTAATATTTTCTTCTTCTTGTGCCATATTTGTTATCGGATGTTGGCGATCCTGTTTTTATCAGCAGCCACACGAAAAAGTGCTACTAAGTTTTGTCCAAACCAGTCCCCTAAATTTTGAAGCCATGATGTTCTTCTTCTGCCTGGATCTCATTTGCCTTCAATCTTTCCCTGGTGGATTAAATGGAGTATGCTGTATTTTTCTGGGTGTCACATCACATGTCCCAAATATTTTAATTTTCGGTTTTTAATCATTTTGATGATTTCCCTTGGCTTCCTAGGCGGCTTATCACCTCATTTCTGATCTAATCAACCCAGCTTATATGTAACAGCCTGTAAGTCCACATTTCAAATGCTTCTAGTCTCTTCAGGTGGCCTTTAATATTTAGGGCTTAGATTTATAAGGGAAATGAAAATTAAGTTATATATGTATAACTTAAAATATATTGATAAGTGTTTTAATTGATTGAGCTATACTTAGAAATGTATTAATTTGAATGCGATGTAATAATCAAGGGAAAGAGAGAAGGGAATCTTTGATGATGTAGCCTGAGACATGTACGAAAGAGCCTGTTATTGGACTATTAATTGCCCAATCACCACGCTGCTTCCTAAACACTTGGATGTAAAACTGAAAATTAATAAAACTTGTTTATAAAAAAGTACTGAAATTCTTACTCTTCTCAGAAAAAAACCCCGGCAACTCAGTATATGGATATTACTTTAGAAGCAGCTGAGATTAAGGATACTGGATCTATTATAATAATAATAGCTTGACAAAGGTCGAACAGCCTGATTAGAAGACTGTGTAGTTTTAAAAGCACATTGTAACATCATCTTTTATTCTGTTTGTATCTACAGATGTTCAGAAGAGGGAGCGGAAGATGAAGAAGACTAATCCTACATATCTAGAGCACTGTTTATTATTAAATATTATATTATTAAATACATTATTTGTTATGCACTTTTTAATTGTTATCCTTATCTTGAGGTTTAAAAACATTTCAGAATAGCCATTCTCCCATCTGGAGCAAATGCAGTTGTGTTGGGATAAGGTTCCTATTACTCATGGCCCTAGTGGCTACCAATGATAAAATCTATAGATTTCCTGGTGTCAGAAGAATGTTTTACAAATGTGTAGAACATTCACATGACATTTGTATAGAGCAAGATTACCCTTATATGTATGTATTCATTTATTTATTGCATCTCTATAAAATTTTCAATAATATTTTCAGTATCCAAATGCAGAATACAGTATCAGATCTTTTTATATCTGTAACTAAAAGTATGACTATAAAATATAACATAAAAAAAATAGCAGGAAGTGAAATAAGACTCACAGTGTGATTAAATCCACAACATTTGCAGTACAAAATGAAAATATAACATATTAAAAAAGACTGGGGAATATAACAATATTGATTTGATGGCAAAATAGAAAAATTAGCTGTATAAGACTATTCTCTTTTTTTAGTGAAAACATTCTATTTTCCTCACTTCATTTGTCAGGAGCATCTGAAAACAATATTTGAGAAAGCTTTCATAGTTCTAATGGAGAGGTGAGAATATAAACTCTTTCTAAAATGTTGGTCATAGATGTTGAGCCAATGTGGCAGAAGTGGAAGGTTACAGATCCTAGGAACCTGATTTGCTGGCAATGTTGGGGAAGTTTGGCAAGTCCTCGTCTGAGTACCTAGGGTTATTTCTTTTGTTAGGAAAAGCAACCCTTTCACAGGGGCAGCAGACTGTCAAAGTCCATTGTTAAAACATGGAACCTCAAGACAATAAGTCTGACTGAAGATGGAGGGATGAAGTTTGGTCAGAGCTGATCCCCAGAGACTGCCTAGAGAAGTCTAGAACTCCAAAGACAGGCTTAAGATACAGAAGGATCTTGACAGACTTGAACATTGGGCGCTATCTAACAAAATGAAATTAAATGGTGAAAAAAGTAAGATTCTACACACTAAGGTAAGAAAAAACAAATGCACAGGTATTGTACAGGTGGTATCTTGCTCAATAGTAGCAATTGCGAGAGCGATCTTGGAGTCCTAGTGGACAATCACTTAAATATGAGCCAGCAGTGTGCTGCAGCTGCCAAAAAAGCCAACACAATGCTAGGCTGCATTAACAGAGGGATAGAATCAACTTCCAGTTGGGATCTTGCAGTAATGCAGACGCAGGAAGACGGGACTCCATCTTTTACGTCTGGGTTCATCCTGCTGGGGGACCCAGGAAAGGGTTGAAAGTTGCCCCATAGAGGCGGTAAGTAAGGAGGGTATTCTCGTTGATCGTGAGGGAGTGGCAGCCCCCCCCCGTTTGATCCAAGGAAGCCCTCCAAACAGGCAAAGGAAAGACTGGCTGCATTCGTGTAGCCAGTCCTAAGCTGCGGACAATGGAAGTCAACAAGCACTACCAAGCAACTTTACAGCAACGTGGATGAAACTGGTGAGACCTGATCCTTTCTTCATGATTTTAAGACCTCTTCCTAAAAATCTGCCCAAAATTCCTTCCCCCAGATGAAAGAGGGAATTTCTGCCCCATTCCCTCAGAAAAGAAAAGCAGCAAATTAATACTTGGGGACACTGGCGAAAACTATAAGACTTATTTGGAATTAAAATATACTTACAGTTTGAAAATTTGGGGACCAAAAGTGTTTTTAAGATCTTTTTATTTTTTTTCTAAAGAAAAAGTTTAATAATATAAGTTTTAGATTTAAAAACCGGAGTGTGGTGTTGATATCTAGTGGTGAATTACGGCAGTACAACTTATTTATGCCTAAAAGACATCTGGCTTGAAGCCCAGAACTAGATAAGATTTTGGCTGGCCTTTGAACTATTTTATTATTGAGAATTACAGTTGAAAAAAAAGGAACAAGCTTGGGGGCTGCTTATCTATGTGGCAGAGATGATAAACATTTTAAATTTGGTCTGTATGAATTTTGAACATAAATACTGACTTTCAGAATTGTATGGTGGATTTTTTTGGAGGGAACACTTTGAATTAGAAATCTTGATTGTTAAACAATCCTCAAAGATTCTCCTCAATCCCTGGACAGAAAGGATTTTTTTTTATTGGACAGAAAAATTTGAATTTTACTTATATATGCTTAGGGAAAATTCAGGAGTGGACAGTCGGTTGGATAAATCTATAAAGCAGTGGTGGCGAACCTATGACATAGGTGCCAGAGGTAGCACTCAGAGCCCTCTCTGTGGGCACATGTGCCGTTGCCCCAGTCCTAGGCCTTCAGCTGGGTTTTATAAAACCTTTTCACTTTAGGCCTCCGCCGCCATGTACAAAAAAAAAAAAAGGTTCAATCAGTCAATTTCAACTTCTTGCAGGAAAAAAAAGATCTTGCATAGTTGGAATTGATTGATTGAACTTTTTAGTCCCACCCAGTCTGCTGTTACCACTGCAGCCACACCCACCCAACAGGCCACACCCACCCAATGGGCCACACCCACCCGGCACCCGACGATGCATAAGTGGGTTTTGGGTTGCAGTTAGGACACACGGTCTCTAAAAGGTTCGCCATCACTGCTATAAAGGCTACTTATAAAAATAAAATAAATGGATGTTTCATACTCAGTGTTAAACAGTAAAACATCATCTTTAACATTTGTTCCTAGCAGCCTTAACTTGCCATATCATCAAGAAATACTGATAAAATACAGAAAGAAATTCTTTCCATGCTGAAATTAACACAAAAAACAATTATTCTAGCTTGTGAGCAGGTTACTAATAACATAACATAACATTAGAACAATTTTCTAATTCAAATCTACAAACTCAGAAGACAACTACAGAGAAGGAACCAGCAACCCATAAAATAGAAGGAAAACTAGAGAATGCTGACATAAACATTGATGATCCAAAGAAAGAAAGAAATGACAATACCCAGATAAATGAAAATTCAGAAGATATAACGATAATATTACAACAGAAAAGACATTTTATAAACTAAGGTTTCAGAACATATTGGATGACAAGGAAGGAGAGCTGATGGAATGGAAGATAAAGTCGTTATTAGAACTGTGGGGTACTGGAGACAGAGGGAGGCAGTTTAATGAATATCAACAGGCTAGCTAGCTCTTCCAAAAACATTTTAACCAAATTGTTTTTCTTGTTCCAAATAATATATACAAAAATAGAGGAAGAATTATTTGATGATCCAAATGCACTGATTTGGAAAGTTAGTTGGCAAAGAAAGCTAGAATAAGATTGAAAGAAATAGAAGCTTTGACCTAACATAGGGGATTGATTGATTAGAGCAGTGTTTCCCAAACTTGACAATTTTAAGGCATGAGGACTTCAACTCCCAACGCTGGCTGTGGAATTCTGGGAGTTGAAATCCTCATGCCTTAAAATTGTCAAGTTTGGGAAACACTGGATTAGAGGTTTGAATATGATTAAGAATAGATTGTTAGAAATAAAAGCATTTTTATAACTAGATACCTAGGATTTGTAATCAGAATATTATATCTTGGTATGAAAAGGGAAATAAGAATATGTTAATAACTTTGAATAAGGGATTATTGATTAGAGGTTTGAATATAGTTAAGAATAGATTGTTACAAATAGAAGCATTTTTATAACTAGATACCTAGGATTTGTAATCAGAATATTATATTTTGGTAGGAAAAGGGAAATAAGACTATGCTAAGAACTTTGAATAAGGGATTCTTTTGGTTGCCCAAATATAACTTGTTTTGAAATTATAAATGATTGGGACACTTTGAACATGGATGGGAAATTAAAATTGAAAATAAAGCAAAAATAGGATATGGATTAAATAAGTGGAAATTGAATGCAAATGCAGTTAAGGTATGTTTTGGTTAGGAAACATATTCTAAATTGATATTATTGATATTATTAGAAAAATGTAACAACTGTTGATATGTAATTGTATGTTTACTAGCAATAATAAGAATTGTATTTGAATAATGCGAAAAAATTGTTACTACCAGAAGAAGAAAGATATACTGGCAGGTATAATATTGGACCTAGTTGGAAAAACTTATATGTATTACCGAATTTTTAATGGACTCAATCATTATGTTGTCTGTTGAGTGCTTGTTTGTGAAAATAGAAAATTAATAAAACATTAAAAAAAACCAGAGGGATAGAATCAAGATCACGTGAAGTGTTAATACCACTCTACAATGCTTTCGTAAGGCCACACTTGGAATACTGCATCTAGTTTTGGTCACCATGCTGTAAAAAAGATGTTGAGACTCTAGAACAGTGGTTCTCAACATTTGTGTGACGGCGACCCCGTCACACAAACGTGCCGTGCATGCGTGGCGTGGTGCACATGCGCGGCGCCGCCCCCTGAGGGGGGAAAATGGCAGATCACCTTCTTTGGTGACCCCCGAAAAATGGTCGATCGACCCCAAATGGGGTCGCGACCCATAGGTTGAGAACCGCTGCTCTAGAATGAGTACAGAGAAGAGCAACAAAGATGATTAGGGGACTGGAGGCTAAAACATATAAGGAACAGTTGCGGGAATTGGATGTCAAGTTTAATGAAGAGAAGGACGAGGGGTGACATGATAGCAGTGTTCCCATATATCAGGGGCTGCCACATAGAAGAGGGAGTCAAACTATTCTCCAAAGCACCTGAAGGAAGGACAAGAAGCAATGGATGGAAACTAACCAAAGAGAGAAGCAACTGAGAAGTAAGGAGAAATTTCCTGACAGTTAGAACAATTAATCAGTGGAACTATCTGCCTCCAAAAGTTGTGAATGCTTCAACACTGGAAGTTTTTAAGAAGAGACTGGACAGCCATTTGTCTGAAATGGTATAGGGTTTCCTGCCTGAGCAGAGGGTTGGACTAGATGATCTCCAAGGTCCCTTTTTATTTTTAGTTGTTGTTGTTGTTGTTATTGGCACTTCACTGCATTGGGTCTCTTTCCATGTGCCATGTGTAATTCCCTTATTATGGCAATCCTTGAACTGTCCTGTGATTCAGTGAGGATGCTTCCATTCTTTGCTTTAAATGGAATTGCAGGGGATTCGGGAGGGGGATAGGCAGAGTCAGCAAAAAGAAAATCCGTGATAAATTTGTCTCAGACCTCAATAGGATCATTTTCCATTTTTTTTCTCATTCATGGTAATCCAACCACATAATTTCTGTTTTGAAGCTACACCTGAATCCAAATTTGATTTTGAAAAGCCAGTTCACTAAAAGGTGACCAGAGTTGGAGGTGAGCTTAATTTTCTCATATTTTCAATCATCTAGCCTAGTAGAAGTTGGCAGTCCTCAGTATTGTCCGTCTGATGAGCAAAATTTCAGCACTTGACCCCCCAACAATGAAAAGAAGAATGTGGCACAGATCATAGTTTATTCTCACCACCGATGGATAAATCTTTTTGCATCAGATGATACTGTGTTGTTTTTTGCTTTATAAATCAAGTTCGGCTTTCTTTCACTGCTCATACTATATTTTTGTCTGGCAGGTATCTTCTAAATGTATCTGGATTTCTCCGAAAGAATAATTGTTAAAGCTTAGTGTAGAAAGCAAGAATGTCCTCCTAATTATTTTTTGATCTGGAAGTCTGTAACAGTGAGGACAGGAAGATATTGCATTTTGGTTAAGTAGAGAGTTAACATGTAGAGCGACATTCTCCTACTTAGAATGGAATGCTAATTCCTTTTGATTTGCGCATTTAGTCCATCAGAAATCATTTTTAAGTGTCCCACGAAAAACTAGCCTTTTCTTTGTAAAATATGATAGAGCAATCCATATCAGAATCATAACTTTTAAGGGGAGTCTAGTATAATCGCGGCGCCTGAATACTATCAAGCGGAGATAATCTAAATCAGACATGTCAAACACAAGGCCCGGGGACCGGATGCGGCCCACAAAATGGTTTCAGGTGGCCCGCAAAGCCATCCTGGAAACAGTGAGGGAACGCCCCCCCCCCCCGCTGCCTTGGCCCTAACCCAGGCCAGCCAGAAGCCAATGTACAATTTTGTGGGGGCCATCTATGCTGAAATGCATTCAGTCTTAGCTCCACAAGGCCGTCTAGAAACAGCAAGGAACCAGCCCCTGCCGCATCTGCTCTGCTTCCTAGATGCACGCTGGGAAGTGTCAACCGTTGTGAGGAATGAAGAAATGCACCATCACCTGGAAGTGGCCAGCAAATGGCCCTCACCTACTTCACCTATCCGGCTTGATGGGCTCCGGGGAAGGGATTTCGGCAGGCAATTAGGCTCCTCCAGTAGACCATGCCTTGGCACTTGCCCCGGTCCCACCCCCTTCTACCAAACACTCTCAGATCTGTCCCACTCCTGCCCAGGCCCCCACAGGCACTCTTGATGTGAACGATCTAGAGCTGGCCATGCCCATCCAATAGGCCACCCCCACTCCATCCACACCCAAGCAGTAGGCCACCCCCACCCTCCTCCGGACAACCATAATGCTGATGCGGCCCTCAATAAAATTGAGTTTGACACCCCTAATCTAAATGGTAGCGACGAATGGACTAATTTCCTGCTATAATTTGCCTTTTTAAAAAAAGATAGGCTGGTCAATGCAAGCCTCATCTTAGTACAATCGTACGTCTGGGAAAAGCGGCGACACGGCGGGATCACAATGGCATTTCCCCTCTCCCTCGCCTTAGCAATAGATACTGGAAGGCAAATACGCTGCTTCGGTACTGAAGATAATAGGCGCAATTGATAACTGATCATGAATGTGCCTAATCGCTACCTATTGTCATCGCTATTTTGTGGTATTTGTTGTGCAGATTTCAGAGTACTTCGGGACACTTTGGAATTCGTACTGTAGCTGTACGAAACAGTAGTCTCTTTTTGCGTCCAACGGATCTAGAAAAGGAGGAAGCAAAAGCGTGTTATTGCCCAATCTCATTAGTTCAATTTCTCCACTTGAAGCTGCCGTTCTCAATCTCAGAGTGGGAGAAAAACGGCTATTGAAACTTAGTTCACTCTAGTCTAAACTTTTTCCATTTTCGAAGCTCTAGCGGCACAATGACGTATGAGGTGCGCTTGCGCTGAATGCGGCCGCTGTTTCAGCTCACTTCCGGGTTTCCCTGTGGAGTTTCGTTGGGGTCGCGCCGCGGAGCTGGTGAGATTCGTTCCCCCCAAGCCCCGCCTCCTGGGGGGGGAAACGAGTCGGTAGTGAGCTTCTTGGGGAAAGAAGGCGAAATGGAGTTGGAGGAACGCAGGCGGGGAAAGATTTGGTGAGGAAAACTGCAGGAAGGTGCGGGAAAGAAGGCTAAAAGGTAGGTTATAGGAGAGAAACGTTGCTAGGGAGAAGATTGTTTTTCCCTCTGTCCCGAAATACAGCAGTTACGCTTTAAAGGGGAAAACAGATCAAAGTCGGGATAGCGCTCTATTAGTTCATTAGCGCGGTGCCATTTACATTGCTGAGAGCATTGCTGAAAGAGATCCCTCAGAAAAGCGTCAAGTTTATGTATACAGGTTGTCCTCTGCTTACAACCGTTCGTTTAGTGTCTTTTTTTCTTCTCAAAATTACAGTGGCACTGAAAAAAGCAACATATGACCCGTTTTTCATACTATCACAGCATCCCCGTCACATGATCAAAATTCAAATGTTTGGTAACTGGCATGTCTTTATGACGATTGCAGTGTCCTGGAATCATGCAAACACATTTTATCACCTTCTGACAAGCAAAGTCAAATGGAGAAGCCAAATTAACTCAACAACCAGATTATTAACTTAACAACTGTGGCAAGAAATTATGTAAAATGGGGCAAAACTCACCTAACAACTGCCTTGCTTCGCAACAGAAATTGTCATAAGTCGAGGACTACCTGAATCATGCCTATTGCAATTATGCTTACAAAAATGATTACCTTCAAGAACACCTCTTACCATTTAACAGTTTCAACAGAAATAGTTCTGTTAATTCACTCTTCTACCAGAGCAACTCCCAGATGCGTAGACATACTAATTCCACATTTCAGTGTACCCCACTATAGTTGTGCTGCAGGAAAGCTTTAATAACATGCCTTTTAATAAGCATTTGTGTGGTTTTAGGAGTCACTTTTACATTTTTTATTGGCAGTTTAGCAGGATATGCAACCAAAATTATTACAATTCTCCTTGTAAGTAGACCCAAAGTATCAAATTTCTCTTTTTTGACTCTGCTATAAGCATTACTTAACCAGATCAGTGGATTCACTGTAAGATTATATATTAAAAGGAAATATAGGAACAATATCATATTTAATTGATAAGTAAATTGTTTTTCCTATCCTGTTATGAATTTTGGTTGATTGTACATGTGAAGCTCTTACTTATTCAGCATTTGTTTGTAAGTTTGTATGTCTTTTATTCCTTTCGCAATTATGTATGTATATATATGTATGTATGTGTGTGTGTATGTTTGTGTGTGTATATATGTCTTTAATAACACTAAAAATGCGAATCCTGGATATGAGCATGTTAGCAAAATTAAAAGAAAAATGAACACCAGGATAGAAATATAAACAAGACTGTTTAATATAAACAAGTCTTGGTAAAAATCACTTAACTTTCGTCGGCCAAACTGCCAATGTCGTCAGAGTAGGGATAAAAGGAGATCTGGGAGTTCACCTGGGGGGTGGCTGTCTGATCGCTTCTGCCCCTCCCCTCCCTCCCCTCCCACTTTGAACCGTTTTACATTGAGGGGGGAGGGAGACAAGGAGCGGAAGCGATCAGACAACTCCTTGCAGAACCGTGGCAATGGGGTTGTAGATGAAGCAGTGGTGACTCCCATGAGAGGAAATGGGAGATCAGCGGTGCGCCATAATTGTAAGTTAGGAACTGACACGGAAGTACAGCCCAGAACGACAGGGGAGGGAGGTAAAGAGCAAAAACGTTTGGACAGCCATCCCTTGCAGGATTGGGGCGATGAAACCATAGGTGAGACAGCGGCTAACTCCAGGAAGATGGTGACTTGACAGAGCGCCCGAGCCGCAATCTGGGGACTAATGCCCAAGATCAATCCAAAATGGGGGAGGAGAGAAGTGAGGGGCAGAAGCGATCGGACAGCCACCCCCCGGAAGCGATTGAAAGCAAGAGAACAACTTCCAAATCCACAGATCGGTTGACAGGCGCGGAACGACTCAATGCGTTATAGCCGATTGAGATGAGTGGACCAATGATGCGCTCAAGAAGCAGAGTGCAGAAGCAAGCAGCTATATAGGCGAACTCCTAGATCTCCTTTTATCTGTACTCTGACGATGTTGGCAGTTTGGCCAACAAAAGCTAAGTGATTTTTACCAACAGACTTGTTTATATTAAACAGTTTTGTTTATATTTCTATTGTGGTGTTCATTTTTCTTTTAATGTTGCTAACATACATATATATACACATGTGTACGTACATATATCCATACATACATACATACATACATATATGTATGTACGTACGTATGTATATATTTGAAGATACGAGTCTCAGGTCTATTCATATTCAAAAACTAAAACACAGATTACCGAAACTGAAATATTTAATTAAAAACTTAGCTTTCGTCAGCGTCTGCTGACATCGTCAGAGTTCTAGCCAGGATTGAGAATCATGTTCTTATAATCTCTGTAATGCCAGGGTTTGGCTAACGAGCATGTTACCAGTCTATTCAGCTCCTGCCCCCCTGTAGTTAATTGCTGTGTTGTTTCTGTCACACTTGTTGCTGGCTGTTTAAATTTAGGCACCCTGCTCCTCTCCTCACACCCCACCCGTGTGAAGTGTGTATTCTGCCGTGCGCAGTCATCTCGCTGCTTTTCTGGCGTTTGCATATGTGATGCTGCCGTTTCAGTGGGCTGTTCCTTCTTGCTGTCATCGTCACTGTCCATGTTGGCTCCAAGTCCCCTGCTGTCACTCATCGGCACTGTCTGCCTCCCCTCAATCATCTGCTGTGATCCTAAGTCCATTGAGGAAGGGATATGATCCTTGTTGACCTGTTTGTATCAGTGAGGATCTGTGGCTGTTTCATCTTTGCTGTTTTCTTACTTAAGATATCTGGTGGCGTAATGTCTGATAAGCTGATAACAGTTCAATATGCCGCTTGATGGAATGCTTTTTGGATAGCCATGCCTCTTTTAGCAGACGGCTGTCCTTCGTTGCATCATGAGCAATGACCTTTGCCTCAGTAGAGTTAAATATGTGGTTGTGTTCTACAGTGTGAGCTCACACTTGGGATTGCTGCTCATGGTGTTTGATGGCCAATTGATGTTCATGCAGTCTTGTCTGGAGACACTTCATGGTCTCACCTACATAATTGCATATGCAATTATTATAGTTAATTTGATATACCACTGATGACATCTCACTCATGGGAAGGGTTCTTTGGGACGCATTACATGTGTTTGAAGAGTCTGATTGGGTCTATGCGCCATTCTAATGTTATGCTCAGATAATATTCTTGCAGCTGTCTCTGACACTCCATGGATATAGGGGTGTATGGTCTAAGTAGTAATGATTGGAAGCCTGTCATCTGCAGCAAATGGTGCCTGTTGCTGGTGATAACGTTGGATGAAGTCGGCGGAATAGCCATTCTGTATGCACACCTGAAAAAGGTGTGCATATTCCTTGGCTTTTTCACTTGCCGTGCTGCAGTGTGTGTTTACTCTATTAAACAGGGTGCGAATGCAGCCAATTTTGTGGGCTGTAGGATGATTGCTGTCACTATGGAGTATTCTGTCAGCGTGGGTGGCTTTGCGGTACACGCTGGTAACCAGTGTGCCCATTATGCCCAGGAAGGGTAAGATGTTATTCGCCTCTTTTTCAGCCGTGAATTGGATGTCAGAGTAGATGGCATTCAGCTTTTCCATGAAGGAAGCTTTGTCATGGCGCTTGATGACCACAAAGGTGTCATCCACATACCTGGCCCAAAATCTGGGCTTGTAACCCTTCATCGCTATGAGTTCTAGCTTTTGCAACACCGCCTCAGCAATTAAATCATGATTCAATTAACAATGAATATGCTCATTGTGCAGTATTTCTTTCATGCTAGTTAATCATTACAATAAATAGCAATAGCACATAGACTTATATACAACTTCACAGTGCTTTACAGCCCTCTCTAAGCGGTTTACAGAGACAGTATATTGCTCCCAACAAGTTGGGTCCTCATTTTACCTACCTCAGAAGGATGGAATCCTGAGTCAATCTTGAGCGGGTGAGAATTGAACTGCCGAACTGCTGGCAGCCTGCAGTTAGCAGAAGTAGCCTGCAGTACTGCATTCTAACCACTGGGCCACCACAGCTCTTAAATATTCTTTAAGATAAGTATTCTTTAGTTTTTTTGCTTTTTTAAAAAAAGGTCTTTCCATTGGAAGGAAAATTTTGATCCACTCAAGAACTAACAAAAATATCCTTCCCTATTTCATTCATGGCATTTCTCATTTCTAAGATGATCAGATCTGGGCAACAAACAGACCTGGAAAACTCTTTTGTTGTCCTGTCATTGTTGTCTCATTTCTGGTCTGATAGCTCCCCATTCTCTTTCTGAGTTGGAAACAGTAGGGATTATGACATTTATACTGAGGTTAGGAAGGGAGAATACATGTCCAATTTCCATCTCCTGATCCATGGATCCTAAGGCTTATTTAGAGGCAATAAGATTATAGACATAATCAACATTGTATGAATTGAATGAATAGTTGATTGGTTGCTGTGAAATTTTTAACAGGAAATAAAAGAAAAAAAGCATAGCTGAAGTACTCTTGTATCCTAGCAAGCTTAATCTTTCTTAGGAGGAAAAAGATTCTTTGAAAATAATGCTTACAATTGCAGTTACAGAAAGCAAAAGAAAAGTATCATTTCTGTCAGGCTTAGCTGTTGAGCCAGTTTAGTGTAGTGGTAAGGTGACTGTCTAGCCTCTTTTTAAAAATCTCCAGTGATGGAGTGACCACGATTTCTGGGGACAATCTATTCCACTGGTTAATTGTCCTCACTGTCAGGAAGTTTCTCCTTAATTCCAGGTTGCTTCTCTCTTTGATCACTTTCCATTGGCAGCCCTTCAAATATTGGAATACTGCTATCATGTCTCCCCTATTTCTTCTTTTCTTTAGACTAGCCAAACCCAAATCCTGCAGCCGTTCTTCATATGTTTTAGTCTCCAGGCCTTCAATCATCTTAGTTGCTCTTCTCTGAATTTTTTTCAAACTCTCAACATCTTTTTTGGAAGTTGAAATACACACATCTTAAAGCTATTCCAATTAGCGAAGCATATTTTGCAAATCCTCCCCCATTTTTAAAAAATATATTTTATTGATTTTTTTAAACATAAATCACAATAGTTAGTGAACAGTGCGTTGTCTTGGTTTACATTTGTAAAACAATCACTAACAATTGATTTCTGTAATCTATAATCCACATAATAGTTTTAGTTGATTTCCTCTTTTCCCAAAATATTCTCTTTTGCAAACATTGAGTTAATATAGTTCTTATTGTTTTGATAGATAACAATTAAATATATAATTTTTCCCAATATTCCTAAAAATAATAATCACACCAATATAATATTTCTTTTCTATCCAATCATTCTGGTTGCCTTATCATAGATCCTGTTACAGTCGTTATTTTAATTTGTTTCTCCCACCAAATTCTAGATATTCTTACTGGTTAAGATTTTCTCAAAAATTAATTACATTTAAAATTTTAACTCTATTTTTTCATATGAACCATTTCACATATTTACATTTCTTAAGAAATAGATAAAACAGTGAAAAAGAAAGAAAGAAGAGCAAGAGTAAAGAAACATAAAAAATAACATACTACTTAAAATATATATCCCTCCTAAGCTAATATATTTTTGTTTCCAAAATTTCTTATTCTTTTTAACCATAATTAAAATATGTTTAATCTTTAAATATTCCATTTAATACATCTAGTCCAGGGCTTTTCAACCTTTTCACCCATTGTACCACTTTTAGGATATGGCAATATCCGAGGACCACCAGTCGCCTAGTAAGGCGTCAAAAACTTGATGACCCCCCCAAACAAGGAAAAAAGTGATAAAGTACAGGTAGTCCTCGACTTACAACAGTTCGCTTAGTGACTGTTTGAAGTTACAATGGCACTGTATAAGTGCCCCCGAAGCCAAAGCCGAGCAAGACATCTGCCTGCCCACGCGGCGGCGCTCTTCCTCCCGTCCGAGGTTTTCAGTGTTGTGAGCATTTCTGTTGAGGATTGGCAGTCGGGGTGGGGTGGGGTGGTGTTTGGTTTTTATTCCCCCCGTCTGCTGGGTGGTTGCAGCAGGTTTTGGTCACTTCACATGACCCTGGGACATTGTGACCGTCATAAATATGAATCAGTTGCCAAGCATCTGAATGTAAATCACAAGACCCTGAAGATGCTGCAACATTCCAGCTGATCGGCGCTTCTTCTGGGCTCAGCAGAAGCACCAGGATCACTGCTGAGCTCCAGCTGCAGCCTGGCGCTGATCCTGGCACGTCCACTGAGCCCTGACAGCCCTGAAGAAGCACCGATCAGCTGGAAAGCAGCACTGATCCTGGTGCTTCCGCTGAGCTCTGACAGCTCCAGCCATCTCTTGCTCAGGCCTGTGCAGTGCCACCGGTTCAACTCATTCCCCTCCTCTGCTACCACTGTTCTAGGATGGTCGCGTACCACCTGCCAGGTGCCAATGTACCATAGGTGGTACCTGTACCACTGGTTGAAAAGCCCTTCCCCAAAGATTCCCTAACTTTAAAACAGCTCGTGGCTGACAACAGTTACCCAGTATGAGGGGCTCAGAAGAAAGAGATGCCGGCAATACTAACTTCCAAAAATGAGGGGCTCAGAGGCAGCTACAAGCAGGGGAGGGAGGGGGAGGCAAAGAAACAAAATCATACCTGATTGACAGGGAGCATAGTAACCCTGCCCCTACTCTGCAGAGGGCAGATCCCCATCATCCCTGGCCTGACGGGTCTTTCTGCCCCACCGTTGCAGACAAAGGGAGGCTCCAATGAGAAGGAGAAGGAAGAGGATTTAAGAAAGCTTAGCAACCAGAGTGGGGATCCCCCCCCAAAAAAAACGTGCTTCGTGGGTAACCACCCAGCATGACAGAAGTGACCAAAACCTGCTGCAACCACTCAGCAGACGGGGGAATAAAAACCAAACAGCCCCCCCTGCCAATTCTCAACAGAAATGCTCACGACAATGAAAACCTTGGGTGGGAAAGAGCACAGGCAGGTGGGCGTATTGCTCGGCTGGTGGCTTGGAAGGGGAAAGAGGGCAGCTTCACCACCCGCAAACACTGCCCTCTCATGAAAGCAGGATGAAAACTCTGAAAAACCAGGAAAAAAGGTTAAAACAGAAGAGTGTCTCTTCTCAACAAGAAAAAAAAAAGATCACATCTGGATCCAGCGCTTGGGGGTGGAGTGGGGGATTTTTATTTTTTGCCTCATTTTACTAATTTAAAAAGACCTCCTCCCCAACACCAGAAGTCACGCACCATCACCGTTCATCTGCTGCGCCCCGCACAGACCCAAATCCCTTCTTTCCCTTCCTTTGAAACAACCAACCTCCCCACCAAATCCTCCATTCCTCGCTTCTGAATTACAATGAAAGAAAGCCAATTTTTTTCTTTTGTGGTCTTTACATATTTAAATTGCTAGAAGGAAGTGGAGAAGTAAGCCATCACAAGACACTCTTCTGTTTTAACATTTTTCCCTGGTCATTTTTTTTGAGTTTTCATCCTGCTTTCGTGAAAGGGCAGCATTTGGGGGGAGTGAAGCTGCCCCCTCCCCCCAAGCCACAGCCGAGCAAGACACCTCCCTGCCCTCCCGACCGCGCTTTTCCTTCTGTCCAAGGTTTTTGTTGTTGTTAGCATTTCTGTTGAGGATTGGCAGTGGTGTGTGTGTGTGTGTGTGTGTGTGTGTGTGTGTGTGTGTGTGTGTTTGGTTTTTATTCCCCCTCCCCGTCTGCTGGGTGGATGCAGCAGGTTTTGGTCACTTCTTTTTTTCTTTTCTTTCTTTTTTTTAATGAATAAATTTTATTGGTTTTTTCATTTTTACATAAAAATGCTTGAGAAACAATGTGGTGGTTGGGCTATCAATTATCCTAAAACAAAATCATACATATATCACACAAATTATTTTTTTAGAAATTCCCTCTCTATTTCCCACATAATATTTTACCAATTGAAATTATTACATTTGTAAAAATAAGCTCAATCGATTCAATCGATCATCAATCACATTTCAATTATAAGAATCCAAATCGTGTTTTTAAGCTTTAATATTTTAAAAATTATCATATTCCAATTAAGCTTATATAGACATATTAGCACTTCGGGCATCCCTCATTTCTCTTTTCCCTATCATGATGATTCTATCTAAGGTAAATATATTATCCCAAAAAACAACATCCTTACATTTTTTTAGATATAGACTATTGCTTAAACTAATACATCATTTATTAATGCTATTACTTCTCTTATCACAAATACCTCCTCTTCTCCCTCTATTACAAAATAGTTATCTTGGTTAAAATTAAGATATCAGTCCAAAAGACTACATTTCTGTCTATTTTAAATATATATTCTATCAATCAATTAAATAACATTTACCCCTCCAACTATTTATCATCTCTAATACTCAATATTGTTACAAAAATATCCTTTTATAAAATCACCTATTTCATTTGTTATTAAAACAATTCGAGCGTCAACAATCTTTTTAACCCATTCAGTGGAATTTTAAGCCACATTTTTAAACCTAACTCTAGCTTTCTTTCTATACCAAGCTGGTTTCCATAATAAAGCTTCTGCATCACCAAACCTCAACATTTGAGTAAAGCTATTTCTCAATACATCAAAATAATCAAAGTTCTCTTCTTTCTTCCAATATCATCTGAATAGTATAGTCAATTTTATTCCTTATTGTAGTTGCTAGTTGATTGTCCACATTATCACAATTTTCAATGACTTGTAGCTGAATGTCAAGCTCTGTTATTTTGGGGAGCTCAAATAGCTCAGTTAATGTTATTCTTTGATCATCAATGTTCTCCATAGGTCGTAAGTAGGATTGTATAGAATTAATTTGCTCAGTAGTTTCTACTGTAAGTTCATAATTAAATTGTAAGTGCAGTTCCTCTGTCTCATTCAGTTGAATATCTTGTAGAGTAAGAACCTCTCTAGGGTTACTCTGTTCTTCCTCCGTTATTCTTTGGTCTATATTTTGAACCGATGGTTGAAAGTCAATTTGTGGTTCTCTAGTATCATCTTTGATTTTTCTCCAAGATTTGATATAAGCTTTTATATAGTTTGTAGTTTCCAAAATCTTTTCCAATATAAGTTCATAGTCGAGCTGTGGATAAGGTTCCTCCATTTCAATGGTGAAGTAATTTTTGATCAAGAATAGTCTTTAATCTTTTGACTTCCAGTTCCGGATCGTGGCACCTCTAGTCGTACGAAGAGATCCCTCTCTTTGTCGGCTAGCTTCCCTCTGCCAGTAGACCCTTATATGGGTCAAAAGTTGCCTTGGAGGGT